>NC_092158.1:17507111-17659611 GCF_045791955.1 Oncorhynchus clarkii lewisi | reverse complement strand
TCGAAATCCCTAAAATAAGAACAGCGCTGGACTGTCTGTATTACATTCCAGTTGTAGTTGAATTACATAGCCTCCTAGATTAACAGAAGCAGTGTAAAGTCACTTGTTTTTATTTGAGCGATCGGTTGGTCGCTTGGTCGGTCGTTGTAGTCTGATGTATTCGGGCCGAGTGCCAACTGTCTGGGTCAGACGGAGTGGCCAAGTAGATTTAGCGCTGCTGTCTGGATATGTGCAGCTATGTTGGTTATATAGCCTTTAGAGAAGATACAACACGCCGCTTCCAACACTATGGATCCTATCCACAGACAGATACCCACCCGTACTGTCTTTACGCGCATCCGATAGATCAGAGGTGATTGGTGGAATTTACGCGTCATTTTCGCTAGGACCTAAACTTGGAACCTCGCCTGCGCTTGGTTCTAACAGTATGACATGCAATTTATGAGCTGTGTGAGTGAGTGACCTTATCTTTCTTGAAGAATATTCGGTAAGTGATTTGAAATATACATGTTTTTATTGATTGATTGATCAATTGCTTGATAGGTTAATAATGGATGAATGTGATGAATGTGTGCATTATTACATGGGTATTACCTGATTATTACACCTTTACTTCTGCGTTATTTGCACACACACACACACACACACACACACACACACACACACACACACACACACACACACACACACACACACACACACACACACACACACACACACACACACACACACACACACTCAGAGGGCTTGCTGACACCAACATTGATCTGTTGATTTGCTCCTGGCTGCAGAGAGAATCAGTGGGATAGAGATGACACAACCTGTTATAGAGACAGGTGCTGTGTTGACTGAGGAGGCTGGTGGACATCAGCACACGCTGCTTTTGTACTTGATCAATGGGTTGTTGTGGTTGTTGACTTGCTGTTGAACGTCTGAGAGGCTGACTTCTCCTTAGGTTGTGGAGATTGTATATGGTGTCATAAACGTCCTTAAACACACGCCTCTGGTTTATCAGGCTGGTTTAGCAGGCTGGTTTAGCAGTACTGGTTTAGCAGGCTGGTTTATCAGTACTGGTTTAGCAGGCTGGCTTAGCAGGCTGGTGTATCAGTACTGGTTTAGCAGGCTGGTTTATCAGTACTGGTTTAGCAGGCTGGTTTAGCAGGCTGGTTTATCAGTACTTGTTTAGCAGGCTGGTTTAGCAGTGCTGGTTTAGCAGGCTGGTTTATCAGGCTGGTTTAGTAGTACTGGTTTAGCAGGCTGGTTTATCAGGCTGGTTTATCAGTACTGGTTTAGCATTACTGGTTTAGCAGTACTGGTTTAGCAGGCTGGTTTAGCAGGCTGGTTTAGCAGTGCTGGTTTAGCAGGCTGGTTTAGCAGTACTGGTTTAGCAGGCTGGTTTAGCAGTACTGGTTTAGCAGGCTGGTTTAGCAGTACCGGATTAGCAGGCTGGTTTAGCAGGCTGGTTTATCAGTACTGGTTTAGCAGGCTGGTTTAGCAGGCTGGTTTATCAGTACTGGTTTAGCAGGCTGGTTTATGCAGTACTGGTTTAGCAGGCTGGTTTAGCAGGCTGGTTTAGCAGGTTGACTTAGCAGTACTGGTTTAGCAGGCTGGTTTATCAGGCTGGTTTATCAGTACTGGTTTATCAGTTATTTTGTAGCAGGTATGCTTATTTACCTATGAAATTATGTATTCACAGGTATGCATATGGATTGGTTAAGACAAGCTTCCAATATAGATCTAGATCTATAGATCTGCTGCATGGGATGTGTTTGAAGAGACTGACTGATCTACTGCTGGAATCTAGCATCACCACCGCGTGGCTGACATGAGCTCAGAGGGAAACGAGGTCTGGAAGTGTCAGTTGCCCTCAGGAGGAAGCTGAGTGTCTCTGAGACATTCTCTGTGTGAGACCTGGATGAGACGTGAAGAGAAGGAAAAGTAGTGATAACATTTCCCACACAGAGGACCTAAAACCATGGGCTTGTTATGGTGCCAGGCACGCCGGACTGAACGTGTTTTCCTAGCCCATCAATAGCACCACCACCCCCCTCAACCCTCCTCCCCCCAACCCCATGTCAGACCTTTCTCTAAATTATGGAAATTTTGTGGAAGACGCTGACTTGGATATTGATATTGAGTATGGTGGTGGTCATGGCTTCCTCTGAATTTCAAAGACTTTCGCACAACTCACAAGGTATGATTGCACATTGCTTAATAACCTTTTACTGCAGTGGGCTAAATCTGGTTCATACAGTGATTCATGGTCGTCTTAAATAGATCGACTTTGAAACAAAAGGATACACCTCAAACAAATGGTTATGGCTTAAAAAAAGACGACACCTGTACCATGTTAGATGTAGAGTTGAAATGTATTCCATTTTCAGTTTGCATCCCAATATTACACTTTATATACATCACAGAAGACTGAAATATACCAAAACTGTTTGACATAGAAATACCATTTTTATTTGTATTTTTTTATAACCTTTATTAATTATGAAATTATGAAAATTATGAATAACATTCCACCCATGTGGCCACTAGAGGGCACTATTCGTGATAGACTGCATAAAAGGGGTTTGTGCACATCTATCAAGGTACTAGAAATGCTCTCCTTTAGAGAAAGTGATTTCTCTAAGCAGTGAGGCAGGTGTAGGCATGGTTGCTGCACATGGTCAGTGGTCAGTCAGTCATTGAGACATCTGTAACATCTGGTGATCCTGACCTCACTGTTGTTTTAGAGGGATGAATCACAACCTGCTAGCTCTGGCACACTGTGAGGTCATGTCTGTCCTGTCACTGTCTGAGTGCCACTATAGACATACACTGACATTCTACTTTCTATGAGTCCTACTATCTGTAGTGTGTATCCTTTATGTATTCTGCAATGGCTAGATCCCTCTCATTTGTCTCTTTCTCCTCCTCATACACCCCTCCTCCGATGGATCATCCCTCCATCCCCCCATTCATTATTTTCTGTAAAAGACGAGTACCTGTCCTACTTGCAGCACTACCAGCTGACTGTGCCAGTGCGAGTGGATGAGAACGGGGACTTCCTCAGCTACACTGTGAAACATCACAAGCCCGGTCGCAGGAGACGAACCGCCGACGCCACCAACACCACCATTGGCCCAGAGCCAACCGACCATGCCGAACAGGACCCGGCCCAGTCCCGGCTCTTCTACAGACTGTCGGCTTACGGAAAGCACTTTCACTTAAACCTGACCCTCAACCCCGACCTGGTGTCCAAACATTTCACGGTGGAGTACTGGGGGAGAGAGGGCCTGGAGTGGAGACATGACATGGTGGAGAACTGCCACTATGTAGGATACCTGCAGGATCAGTACAGCTCCACCAGAGTAGCGCTCAGTAACTGTAAGGGCTTGGTGAGTACCATGGGATGTGTTTGGTTCGGCGGTGTGTTGGAAGGAAGCTGCTGTATGTAGTAGCCAAGCAGTATTGGAATGTGTGATGATGGGATAGAAGAGAGGACAACCTGATCTTTGTGTTTCGTAGAACACCCACCACCATTCTACTCCCCTTCATGGCTTTCTGTGACTTTAGTTTTGAGTATGTCTGAGTGTATTTGTGTATATTTGAGTGTGTTTGAATAGTACTCAAGGACCTGTTTTGTGAGGAGGCCAGGAGGCCCCCATTGACCAGTCTTCTCCCTGTCTGAGTCACAGAGAGTTAGTACTATGCCGTCTCTCTGCTCTGCTCTGCTTACCTCAGACAAACCCACAGCTCTACAGGATTAGACAGAGTGTAGTTTGCTAAATAGCATGTTGGCCTCCCTCCACCTGGCACAGTGACACTGTTAGGATAGGGCACAGTGACACTGTTAAGACAGGGCACAGTGACACTGTTAAGATAGGGCACAGTGACACTGTTAGGATAGGGCACAGTAAGATAAGGCTGATGAGGAAAGTTCTCTACAGGATCATCAGAGCTTTAGTCACAGCCAGCCAGCAAGCCAGCCAACCAGGCAGTCAGCCATCCAGCCAGCCAGTCCACCCACTATAAAGAACCTAATATGCAGCCAGCCAGAAACCAGCCAGCCAACCAGTTAGTCTGCCCACTATAAAGAACCTAACACATTGCCAGGCAGCCAGCCAGCCAGTCAGTTCACCATAGTGTACCCCACACCTATCCTTCTCAATTGACTGTGACAGTAAACATGCAGGGCTGTCTTTCTGTTTGCTTACTAAACAGTCAGGACCAACTCTCTTGTTTTGGGGATGCGTCAAACTTTTCCTCAGGTTTCAGTTTCCCCAGATAAACTAATGCCCAGTCCCAAATCAACCCCTAGCCCCTAACTTACCCCTAGGCATTTGTTGTAGATCTGAAGTGGTTGGATGGATGAGTGCAGGCAATATGGTAATAGCTCCACACAGCCCCAGCCCAGGACTATCTGGTAGTGTCAGATCTATGAGACGTGTCTGTTTGGAGGTAAGGGACTAGACAAGGAGGTTATGAACGGGGCTTGAGTTTCTCCAGTGAAAAAATAAAGAAAGGGATTGTGTTGCTTTCTGTGGGCCTTAACGAGGCAGCTAATCAAAGCTTAGGTATTGTTCCTCTTAAAGGTGTTGATCTTAGACTGATGGACTGGCCAGACTGTCTTTGTTAAAACTCACCGCTGATGGACTGACCAGACTGTCTTTGTTAAAACTCACCACTGATGGACTGGCCAGACTGTCTTTGTTAAAACTCACCGCTGATGGACTGGCCAGACTGTCTTTGTTAAAACTCACCACTGATGGACTGACCAGACTGTCTTTGTTAAAACTCACCACTGATGGACTGACCAGACTGTCTTTGTTAAAACTCACCACTGATGGACTGACCAGACTGTCTTCATTAAAACTCACCACTGATAGACTGACCAGACTGTCTTTGTTAAAACTCACCACTGATGGACTGACCAGACTGTCTTTGTTAAAACTCACCACTGATGGACTGACCAGACTGTCTTTGTTAAAACTCACCACTGATAGACTGACCAGACTGTCTTTGTTAAAACTCACCACTGATGGACTGACCAGACTGTCTTTGTTAAAACTCACCACTGATGGACTGGCTAGACTGTATTTGTTAAAACTCACCACTGATGGACTGGCCAGACTGTCTTTGTTAAAACTCACCACTGATAGACTGACCAGACTGTCTTTGTTAAAACTCACCACTGATAGACTGGCCAGACTGTCTTTGTTAAAACTCACCACTGATGGACTGACCAGACTGTCTTTGTTAAAACTCACCACTGATGGACTGACCAGACTGTCTTCATTAAAACTCACCACTGATAGACTGACCAGACTGTCTTTGTTAAAACTCACCACTGATGGACTGACCAGACTGTCTTTGTTAAAACTCACCACTGATGGACTGGCCAGACTGTCTTTGTTAAAACTCACCGCTGATGGACTGACCAGACTGTCTTTGTTAAAACTCACCACTGATGGACTGGCCAGACTGTCTTTGTTAAAACTCACCGCTGATGGACTGGCCAGACTGTCTTTGTTAAAACTCACCACTGATGGACTGACCAGACTGTCTTTGTTAAAACTCACCACTGATGGACTGACCAGACTGTCTTTGTTAAAACTCACCACTGATGGACTGACCAGACTGTCTTTGTTAAAACTCACCACTGATAGACTGACCAGACTGTCTTTGTTAAAACTCACCACTGATGGACTGACCAGACTGTCTTTGTTAAAACTCACCACTGATGGACTGGCCAGACTGTCTTTGTTAAAACTCACCACTGATGGACTGACCAGACTGTCTTTGTTAAAACTCACCACTGATGGACTGACCAGACTGTCTTCATTAAAACTCACCACTGATAGACTGACCAGACTGTCTTTGTTAAAACTCACCACTGATAGACTGGCCAGACTGTCTTTGTTAAAACTCACCACTGATGGACTGACCAGACTGTCTTTGTTAAAACTCACCACTGATGGACTGGCCAGACTGTCTTTGTTAAAACTCACCACTGATGGACTGACCAGACTGTCTTTGTTAAAACTCACCACTGATGGACTGACCAGACTGTCTTCATTAAAACTCACCACTGATAGACTGACCAGACTGTCTTTGTTAAAACTCACCACTGATAGACTGGCCAGACTGTCTTTGTTAAAACTCACCACTGATGGACTGGCCAGACTGTCTTTGTTAAAACTCACCACTGATAGACTGCCAGACTGTCTTCATTAAAACTCACCACTGACAGACTGGCCAAACTCTTATCCCCCTTTTATCCCCTCTCTTATCCCCCTCGTATACCTCCTCTTATCCCCCCTCTTATACCACATTATCCACCCTCTTATCACCCAATCCCCCTCTTTTACTTTGAAACATCTCAGAACAAGAAGAAAGCTCTGTTCCTCTGTGCCAATCACAATTATGTGGAGAAAAACATGTATTACTGTTGCTGCGACCAAATGTACAGTATCATACATTGAATTAGGTCTGTTTCGCCTCTGACCATTTTAATAGTACCAAAAATGGACAAAACTGAAATGTATCTGAAGTGTAATCTTGTAAGTTGCTAGACTTATTTGATATCTTGACATCACACTCTGCTAGGCATTTATCAAATCTGTGTTTCTTGCCGGAGTGTGCCAAGTTGTCATATTTGGTTAATTGGTTTCGTTGTGGGTTTTTACGGAGGGAAACAGCGTGCCAATGTTTTTTATAAACACATTCTGAAGTACTTTTTCAATTTATGTTACAAAGGGGGTGTTCAAGGGCAGAGAGCTGTGTACTTTGGTTCCAGTCCCAGTAATTACAGCGTTGTTCTAGGTGTAATTGGTTGTTATAACATGATTGATCAAATTGCTTCAGAGTGTGGGGTGTTTCTACATCTGACTGCAGTGCAACACACAGAGCAGAGCAGAGCTGTTAGTTAGTTCTATGTGCTGCAGCCTGCAATGTTATGCGACTCAGGCTGTAACACACCATTAGCCATTTAGCCCTGACTCAGGCTGTAACACACCATTAGCCATTTAGCCCTGACTCAGGCTGTAACACACCATTAGCCATTTAGCCCTGACTCAGGCTGTAACACACCATTAGCCATTTAGCCCTGACTCAGGCTGTAACACACCATTAGCCATTTAGCCCTGACTCAGGATGTAACACACCATTAGCCATTTAGCCCTGACTCAGGCTGTAACACACCATTAGCCATTTAGCCCTGACTCAGGATGTAACACACCATTAGCCATTTAGCCCTGACTCAGGCTGTAACACACCATTAGCCATTTAGCCCTGACTCAGGATGTAACACACCATTAGCCATTTAGCCCTGACTCAGGGTGCCAATCATTTCACAGATGATTGTTGTTGTGCTGAACAAAGCGTTCAACCTGGTTAATAATAATAATACTGGTTAATAATACTCATTAGTAAAACAATATATTTTTTTTATTTATTTCACCTTTATTTAACCAGGTAGGCAAGTTGAGAACAAGTTCTCATTTACAATTGCGACCTGGCCAAGATAAAGCAAAGCAGTTCGACACATACAACGACACAGAGTTACACATGGAGTAAAACAAACATACAGTCAATAATACAGTATAAACATATAAACAGCTGGTCGTACTTGGAATTACTTTTGGCAAAATTGTTAGATATTTTTTAATGGTGTTATGTAATTATTTAAAAACTACAATAAGGTCAATTGAAATGTTGTGTTTAAGTGTGAGTGTTGTGACATTGTTTGCATTCTTTGCTTATAACCTGTCTCTCTCGATGTTCTTGTTTCTCAACAAGCACGGTGTTATTACAACAGAAGAAGAGCAGTATTTAATAGAGCCACTCAAGAATATATCCTCCACCACTTCCAGCCAATGGGACCAGGGAGAAGGACAGCAGCATGTTATATATAAAAAGTCTTCCATTCCCTCGCCGCGGCAGCAACCCAGCCAACACGAGTTCAGCTGTGGCATCTCAGGTTGGTGAAGAATCTTCTCTGCACTTCTCTGCTCTTCTCTTCTCTGCTCTTCTCTTCTCTGCTCTTCTCTGCTCTTCTCTTCTCTGCTCTTCTCTGTACTTCTCTGCAC
Organism: Oncorhynchus clarkii lewisi; assembly: GCF_045791955.1. Lineage (NCBI taxonomy): Eukaryota > Metazoa > Chordata > Actinopteri > Salmoniformes > Salmonidae > Oncorhynchus > Oncorhynchus clarkii. Next base: position 17,651,533 of record NC_092158.1, on the reverse strand, counting down.
TTCTCTGCTCTTCTCTTCTCTGCTTTTCTCTGCTCTTCTCTGCTCTTCTCTGCTCTTCTGTGCTCTTCTCTTCTCTGCTCTTCTCTGCTCTTCTCTTCTCTGCACTTCTCTGCACTTCTCTGCTCTTCTCTTCTCTGCTCTTCTCTGCTCTTCTCTTCTCTGCTCTTCTCTGCTCTTCTCTTCTCTGCTCTTCTCTGCTCTTCTCTGCTCTTCTCTTCTCTGTACTTCTCTGCACTTCTCTGCTCTTCTCTTCTCTGCTCTTCTCTGCTCTTCTCTTCTCTGCTCTTCTCTGTTCTTCTCTTCTCTTCTCTGCTCTTCTCTGTACTTCTCTGCTCTTCTCTGCTCTTCTCTCTGCTCTTCTCTGCTCTTCTCTTCTCTGCTCTTCTCTGCTCTTCTCTGCTCTTCTCTGCTCTTCTCTTCTCTGCGCTTCTCTGCTCTTCTCTGCTCTTCTCTGCTCTTCTCTGTACTTCTCTGCACTTCTCTGCTCTTCTCTTCTCTGCTCTTCTCTCTCTGCTCTTCTCTTCTCTGCTCTTCTCTGCTCTTCTCTTCTCTTCTCTGCTCTTCTCTGTACTTCTCTGTACTTCTCTGCTCTTCTCTGCTCTTCTCTTCTCTTCTCTGCTCTTCTCTGTACTTCTCTGCACTTCTCTGCTCTTCTCTTCTCTGCTTTTCTCTGTACTTCTCTGCACTTCTCTGCTCTTCTCTTCTCTGCTCTTCTCTGTACTTCTCTGCACTTCTCTGCTCTTCTCTGCTCTTCTCTTCTCTGTACTTCTCTGCTCTTATCTTCTCTGCTCTTCTCTGTACTTCTCTGCACTTCTCTGCTCTTCTCTTCTCTGCTCTTCTCTGCTCTTCTCTGCTCTTCTCTTCTCTGCTCTTCTCTGCTCTTCTCTGCCCTTCTCTGCTCTTCTCTGCTCTTCTCTTCTCTGCTCTTCTCTTCTCTGCTCTTCTCTGCACTTCTCTGCTCTTCTCTGCTCTTCTCTGCTCTTCTCTTCTCTGCTCTTCTCTGCACTTCTCTGCTCTTCTCTTCTCTGCTCTTCTCTGCACTTCTATGCACTTCTCTTCTCTGCTCTTCTCTGCTTTTCTCTTCTCTGCTCTTCTCTTCTCTGCTCTGTTCTTCTCTGCTCTGCTCAGCTCTTCTCTGCTCTTCTCTGCTCTTCTCTTCTCTTCTCTTCTCTGCTCTTCTCATCTCTGCTCTTCTCTGCTCTTCTCTTCTCTGCACTTCTCTGCGCTTCTCTTCTCTGCTCTTCTCATCTCTGCTCTTCTCTGCTCTTCTCTTCTCTGCACTTCTCTGCGCTTCTCTTCTCTGCTCTGTTCTTCTCTGCTCTGCCCTTCTCTTCTCTACCCTTCTCTCCTCTCCTTTCTTCCCCTCCCCTCCCCTCTTCTCAGCCTGGACTGACTCTGAACTGGGTGACTGACATAAACAAGCAGCTATACATAGCAGGACAGAGGATGTGCTGGTTTGGTTCTAGGCCCAGGTTCCGGTGGATATGACCATGCTGCTGTAAGCTTGACCCGTTCTGGCCTCCATTCAGCCTGGTGTATACACCAGAAACGGATCCTAAAAAGGCCTTGTGACTGGGCACTATAGAACTAGAGCAACTACTACCACTGAATTCAAATGGACACTCCTTTTCACATTAAGTGTTTTTATGAACAATACACATACTCTGGCTCTCCGCAGAGCTGTGTCCTGTGAGATGTGATGTGGTGGGATGGGAATTGGAGGGGAACCAGGTGGATGTGGAGGTATTTGGGGCAAAGGTCTTATAAGTAGCAGCGAAGGCTGTCACGGGCAGGAAGTTGACGTGCCCTGACATGTTCTATCTTATAGCCCTTCCCCAGAGCATCTGGGCCATAAAGGAAGGGAAGCCTTCAGCTGCAAGGTTCAAAGGACCAGATTCCCAATGTGTGTCTGACTGCCATTCTATCTCCAGCCCTCTCCTGGCTCTGCTCTGGCTATGCCTTCATGGACATACAGTACCAGTCAAAAGTCTGGACACACCTACTCATTCAAGGTTTTTCTTTATTTGTACTATTTTATACATTGTAGAATAATAGTGAAGACATCAGAACTATTAAATAACAAATATGGAATCATGTAGTAACCAAAAAGTGTTAAACAAATCAAAATAGATTTTAGATTCTTCGAAGTAGCCACCCTTTGCCTTGATGACAGCTTTGCACACTCTTGGCATTCTCTCAACCATCTTCACCTGGAATGCTTTTCCAACAGTCTTGAAGGAGTTCCCACATATACTGAGCACTTGTTGGCTGCTTTTCCTTCACTATGTGGTCCAACTCATCCCAAACCATCTCAATTGGGTTGAGGTCGGGGGATTGTTGTGTTAGCGTATGTCAGTTGTTTTGTCTGAAACTTTGTTCCTGTTACGCTCATCGTAATGAGTAGACCAAGGCGCAGCGTGCGTAGAGTTCCACATAATTTTAATAAACCAAAACTCACTGAACAAAACAACAAACAACCAACCAAACGAAACAAAAGGCTACTATTGTGCACTCAGGCAACTAAATGTAGACAAGATCCCACAAACACAATGAGGGAGATGGCTACCTAAATATGATCCCCAATCAGAGACAACGATAAACAGCTGCCTCTGATTGGGAACCATATCAGGCCACCATAGAAATACATTTCACTTAGATGACCCACCCAAGTCACTATCACGCCCCAACCAACACAGAGAATAAACAGCTTACTATGGTCAGTACCTCTCCCCAAAGATGCGGACTCCGACCGCAAAACCTGACTCAATAGGCGAGAGTCCAAGTGGGCATCTATGATGGATGACACAGGGCGTCGGGGGCGGCTCCTGTGCGGGGCGCATCGCCGGAAGCTCCGGACCGTGGGTCGTCGCTGGAGGCACCGAACCGTGGATCGTGACCGGAGGCTCCAGACCGTGGATCGTCGCAGGAGGCTCTGGACTGAGAACCCCTGCTGAAGGTGCTGGACCGCCGACCGTCGCTGGAGGCTCCGGACCGCCGACCGTCTCTGGAGGTTCCGGACCGTAGACCGTCTCAGGAGGTTCCGGACCGTGGACCTTCTCAGGAGGTTCCGGACTGTGGACCGTCGCTGGAGGTTCCGAACTGAGGACCATCGTTGCAGGTTCCGGACTGTGAAACGACGCCGGAAGCTCTGGACTGGAAACTGTCGCCGGAAGCTCTGGACTAGGAACTGTTGCCGGAAGCTCTGGACTGGGAACTATTGCCAGAAGCTCTGGACTGGGAACTGTCGCCGGAAGCTCTGGACTGTGGAGGCGCACTGGAGGCCTGATGCGTGGTGCCGGAACTGGTGGTACCGGGCTGGTGACACGCACCTCAGGGCCAGTGAGGGGAGGAGGCACAGGACGTACTGGACTGTGGAGGCGCACTGGAGGCCTGATGCATGGGACCGGTACAGGTGGCACCGGGCTGATGACACCCACCTCAGGGCGAGTGCGAGGAAGAGGCACAGGACATACTGGACTGTGGAGGCGCACTGGAGGCCTGGTGCGTGGGACCGGTACAGGTGGCACCGGGCTGATGACACGCACCTCAGGGCGAGTGCGGGGAGGAGGCACAGGACGCACTGGGCTGTGAAGGCGCACTGGCGACACAGTGCGTAGAACCTGCACAGGATATCCTGGACCGAGGAGACGTACTGGAGACCAGGAGCGCTGAGCCGGCACAATCCGTCCTGGCTGAATGCCCACTCTAGCACGGCAACTGCGGGAAGCTGGAACAGAGCGCACCGAGCTGTGAATGGCACTGGAGACACCGTGCGCATCACCGCATAACACGGTGCCTGACCGGTCACACGCTCCCCACGGTAAGCACGGGGAGTTGGCTCAGGTCTAAACCCTGACTCTGTCAATCTCCCCGTGTGCCTCCCCCCAAATTTTTTTGGGGGGGGCTGCCTCTCGTGCTTCCGTCGTTGTTCTAACTCCTGTGCTTCCGTCGTTGTTCTATCTCCTCGTATCGTCGCTGTTCCGCTCTCGCTGCCTCCAACTGCTCTCTTGGACGGCGATACTCTCCGGCCTGCGTCCAGGGTCCTTCTCCATCCAGGATTTCCTCCCATGTCCATTCCTCCTGGCCACCCTGCTTGGTCCGTTTTAGGTGGGATCTTCTGTCACGCTCGTCGTAATGAGTAGACAAAGGCGCAACGTGCGTAGAGTTCCACATAATTTGAATAAAACATAACTCACTGAACAAAACATCAAACAACCAACCAAACGAAACTTGACGCTACTGTTGTGCACTCAGGCAACTAAATGTAGACAAGATCCCACAAACACAATGAGTAAGATGGCTACCTAAATATGATCCCCAATCAGAGACAACGATAAACAGCTGCCTCTGATTGGGAACCATATCAGGCCACCATAGAAATACATTTCACCTAGATGACCCACCCAAGTCACTATCACACCCCAACCAACACAGAGAATAAACAGCTTACTATGGTCAGGGCATTACAGTTCCCCCTGCTGCTATTGGACCAGGTTTCTCTTGGAAAAGAGATGTTATCTCAATGAGAAGAACCTGTATAAATAAAGATTTTAAAAAATAATAAAAATAATTGTGGTGGCCAGGTCATCTGATGCAGCACTCCAACACTCTTCTTGATCAAATAGCCCTTACATTCCCTGGAGGTGTGTTTGGTCATTGTCCTGTTGAAAAACAAATGATAGTCCAACTAAGCGCAAACCAGATGGTATGGCATATCTCTGCAGAATGCTGTGGTAGCCATGCTGGTTAAGTGTGACTTGAATTCTACATGTAAATATATCACAGACAGTGTCACCAGCAAAGCAACCCCACACCATCACACCTCCTCCTCAATGCTTCACGTTGGAAACCACAATGTGGAGATCATCTGTTCACCTACTCTGAATCTCACAAAGACACTGCGGTTGGAACCAACAATCTCATTTGACCGCAGGACAGATTTCTACCGGTCTAATATCCATTGCTCACGTTTCTTGGCCCAAGCAAGTCTCTTCTTCTTATTGGTGTCCTTTGGTAGTGGTTTCTTTGCAGCAATTTGTCCATGAAGTCCTGATTCACACAGTCTCCTCTGAACAGTTGATGTTGAGATGTGTCTGTTACTTGAACTCTGTGAAGCATTTATTTGGGCTGCTATTTCTGAGGCTGGTAGCTCTAATGAACTTATCCTCTGCAGCAGAGGTAACTTCCTTTCCTGTGGCGGTCTTCATGAGAGCCAGTTTCATCATAGTGCTTAATGGTTTTTGCGACTGCACTTGAAGAAACTTTCAAAGTTCTTGAAATGTTCCAGATTGACTGACCTTCATGTCTTAAAGTAATGGACTGTTGTTTCTATTTGCTTATTTGAACTGTTCTTGTCATATTATGGACTTGGTATTTTACCAAATAGGGCTATCTTCTGTATACCCCCCTACCTTGTCACAACACAACTGATTGGCTCAAACGCATTAAGGAGGTAAGAAATTCCACTAATGTATTTTTAACAAGTCACACCTGTTAATTGAAATGCATTTCAGGTGACTACCTCATGAATCTGTTTGAGTGAATTCCAAGTGTGCAAAACTGTCCTCAAGGCAAAGGTTGGAATCTCAAATATATATAAAAAAAATCATGTTTAACACTTTTTTTGTTTTCTACTTTATTCCATGTGTTATTTCATAGTTTTGATGTCTTCACTATTATTCTATAATGTAGAAAAGAGTAAAAATAAAGAAATACCATGGAATGAGTAAGTGTGTCCAAACGTTTGACTGCTACTGTATATCTGATTGTTTCATTTTGTTTTAATTTAGTGAATAGTTTTTTTAATGTTTAATAAATGTTCAACTGATTATTGGTTATCAAATCATCAGTAGTTTATAATCTTCCTCGAATGTTTCTATTGAGGTGAACAGTATGAAGGGCTCCCTTTCTTTTTGAAGTTACCACACCCTGTGAATATGATCATCAGATAAACCATTTCATTTAATCACCTGAGATGGTTCTTTTTCACAGCATATCATCAGACAACAACTTTACTCACTTGGTTGAGCATCTTTTTTTCTCTCCCTCCTTCATCCGCAGACCTCACAAAAAGCGGGAGCCCCTGCCAACATAGCACTCCTTCCCCAACCTCTCCAACCTCCTCCTCTCACTCCTTCTCTCCCACCCCAGCCCCTGGGTCCAACAGTTCCCTTCCCGGCAGGGGCTACAGACAGAGGCGGTCGGTCAGCATGGAGCGCTTTGTAGAGACCCTGGTGGTAGCTGATAAGATGATGGTTGGTTACCATGGACGCAAAGACATCGAGCACTATATCCTGTCTGTGATGAATATTGTAAGTTTGATCCGGCTTTTCGCTTTGATTACTGTTGTTTTGTCTCAAAGAAAAGCCTGACAATAGAGTTGGAGTCAATCACTAGGGCTTCCGAGGGGCGCAGTGTCACTACAGTCCCTGGTTCAAATCCAGGCTGAATCACATCCTGCCGTGATTGGGAGTCCCATAGGGCGGCGCACAATTGGCCCAGCGTCGTCCGGGTTTGGCCGGTGTAGGCCGTCATTGTAAATAAGAATTTGTTCTTAATTGACTTGCCTAGTTAAATAAAGGTCAAAAACAATTAAAATGGGTTCATGTCAATGGTCTAATGTAGTTGTTTCCTCATCTCCTGCCCTGTGTTAGTTTGAGTTCACAGAATATTACAAAGCAGCCAGGACTCACTTTCACCTGTCCAGGTCTTTCACATCAATACAGATGAAGGACTGGAGGAAAGATATTAAGATGCACCTCTAGCCTGCTGATATTGGAAACAGGCCAATGTAGAGTATTAGAACATGAACAATGGACTTATTCGAAGCGTTTCTCTCTTTGGATAGAATTTTGTTTTCATTAACATTTTAACAGAATGTTCTCTCTAACTGAAAACAGACATTTAAATCGCAGCGTGATCTGGATGTGTGGTTGCTGTTTTCAACCCCAGTATGTGTGAAGAAAACACTGATCCAGTGTTGTGACAGTTTGTCTGACTTTGTGTCTTTTCTTCTTTTCTGGAGGTCAGGTTGCCAAACTTTACCGTGATGCCAGCCTAGGAAACGTTGTGAACATTATAGTAACCCGCCTGATCGTACTGACTGAGGACCAGGTGAGGGCACTCTTCTCTCTCTGTCTTCCTCTTTCTCTCCCTGTCTTCCTCTTTCTCTCTCTCTGTCTTTCTCTTTCTCTCTCTGTCTTTCTCTCTCTTCTTCTCTCTCTGTTTTCCTCTTTCTCTCTCTGTCTTCCTCTCTATGTCTTCCTCTTTCTATCTCTGTCTTTCTCTTTCTCTCTCTGTCTTCCTCTTTCTCTATCTGTCTTCCTCTTTCTCTTTCTGTCTTCCTCTCTCTCTGTCTTCCTCTCTCTCTGTCTTCCTCTTTCTCTCTCTGCCTCTCTCTCTGTCTTCCTCTTTCTCTGTATATCTCTGCTTCTCTCTGCTTCTCTCTCTGTCTTACTCTCTCTCTGTATCTAAATCAAATCAAATGTATTTTTATAGCCCTTCGTACATCTGCTGATATCTCAAAGTGCTGTACAGAAACCCAGCCTAAAACCCCAAACAGCAAGCAATGCAGGTGTAGAAGCACGGTGGCTAGGAAAAACTCCCTAGAAAGGTCAAAACCTACGAAGAAACCTAGAGAGGAACCAGGCTATGAGGGGTGGCCAGTATGTGTTCAAATATCTTCAAATGTTCATAAATGACCAGCATGGTCAAATAATAATAATCACAGTAGTTGTCGAGGGTGCAGCAAGTCAGCACCTCAGGAATAAATGTTGGTTGGTCATTATCATTAAGAGTATCTCTACCACTCCTGATGTCTCTAGAGAGTTGAAAACAGCAGATCTGGGACAGGTAGCACATCCAGTGAACAGGTCAGGATTCCATAGCCGCAGGCAGAACAGTTGAAACTGGAGCAGCAGCACGGCCAGGTGAACTGGGGACTGCAAGGAGTCGTCATGCCAGGTAGTCCTGAGGCATGGTCCTAGGGCTCAGGTCCTCCGAGAGAAAGAGAGAATTAGAGAGAGCATACTTAAATTCACACAGGACACTGGATAAGACAGGAGAAGTACTCCAGATATAACAAACAGACCCTAGCCCCCCGACACATAAATTACTGCAGCATAAATACTGGAGGCTGAGACAGGATGGGTCAGGAGACACTGTGGCCCCATCCAATTATACCCCCGGACAGGGCCAAACAGGAAGGATATAACCACACCCACTTTGCCAAAGCACAGTCCACACACCACTAGAGGAATATCTTCAACCACCAACTTACCATCCTGAGACAAGGCCGAGTATAGCCCACAAAGATCTCCGCCACGGCACAACCCAAGGGGGGGGAGTGCCAACCCAGACAGGAAGATCACGTCAGTGACTCAACCCACTCAAGTGACGCACCCCTCCTAGGGACGGTATGAAAGAGCACCAGTAAGCCAGTGACTCAGCCGCTGTAATAGGGTTAGAGGCAGAGAATCCCAGTGGAGAGAGGGGGACCGGCCAGGCAGAGACAGCAAGTTGCTCCAGAGCCTTTCCGTTCACCTTCACACTCCTGGGCCAGACTACACTCAATCATATGACCCACTGAAGAGATGAGTCTTCAGTAAAGACTTAAAGGTTGAGACCGAGTCTGCGTCTCTCATGTGTAGGCAGACCATTCCATAAAAATGGAGCTCTATAGGAGAAAGCCCTGCCTCCAGCTGTTTGCTTAGAAATTTTAGGGACAATTAGGAGGCCTGTGTCTTGTGACCGTAGCGTATGTGTAGGTATGTACGGCAGGACCAAATCAGAAAGATAGGTAGGAGCAAGCCATGTAATGCTTTGTAGGTTAGCAGTAAAACCTTGAAATCAGCCCTTGCCATAACAGGAAGCCAGTGTAGGGAGGCTAGCACTGGAGTAATATGATACTTTTTTTTTGTTCTAGTCAGGATTTTAGCAGCCGTATATAACACTAACTGAAGTTTATTTAGTGCTTTATCCGGTTAGCCGGAAAGTAGTGCATTGCAGTAGTCTAACCTAGAAGTAACAAAAGCATGGATACATTTTTCTGCATCATTTTTGGACAGAAAGTTTCTGATTTTTGCAATGTTACGTAGATGGAAAAAAGCTGTCCTTGAAACAGTCTTGATATGTTCGTCAAAAGAGAGATCAGGGTCCAGAGTAACGCAGAGGTCCTTCACAGTTTTATTTGAGACGACTGTACAACCATCAAGATTAATTGTCAGATTCAACAGAAGATCTCTTTGTTTCTTGGGACCTAGAACAAGCATCTCTGTTATGTCCGAGTTTAAATGTAGAAAGTTTGCAGCCATCCACTTCCTTATGTCTGACACACAGGCTTCTAGCAAGGGCAATTTTGGGGCTTCACCATGTTTCATTGAAATGTACAGTTGTGTGTCATCCGCATAGCAGTGAATGTTAACATTATGTTTTCGAATGACATCCCCAAGAGGTAAAATATATAGTGAAAACAATAGTTGTCCTAAAACAGAACCTTGAGGAACACCGAAATTTACAGTTGATTTGTCAGATGACAAACCATTCACAGAGACAAACTGATATCTTTCCGACAGATAAGATCTAAACCAGGCCAGAACTTGTCCGTGTAGACCAATTTGGGTTTCCAATCTCTCCAAAAGAATGTGGTGATCGATGGCATCAAAAGCAGCACTAAGGTCTAGGAGCACGAGGACAGATGCAGAGCCTCGGTCTGATGCCATTAAAAGGTCATTTACCACCTTCACAATTGCAGTCTCAGTGCTATAATGGGGTCTATGATTATTTTCATCATTGTGTCAAGAGATATAGTACTAAAGCACTTGAGTGTTTCTCTTGATCCTAGGTCCTGGCAGAGTTGTGCAGACTCAGGACAACTGAGCTTTGAAGGAATACGCAGATTTAAAGAGGAGTCCGTAATTTGCTTTCTAATGATCATGATCTTATCCTCAAAGAAGTTCATAAATGTATTACTGCTGAAGTGAAAGCCATCCATACTTGGGGAATGCTGCTTTTTACTTAGCTTTGCAACAGTATCAAAAATACATTTAGGATTGTTCTTATTTTCCTCAAGTTGGAAAAAAAGGATGATCGAGCAGCAGGGAGGGCTCTTCGATACTGCACGGTACTGTCTTTCAAAGCTAGTCGGAAGACTTCCAGTTTGGTGTGGCGCCATTTCCAATTTTCTGGAAGCTTGCTTCAGAGCTTGGGTATTTTCTGTATCCCAGGGAGCTAGTTTCTTATGACAAATGTTTTTTGTTTTTAGGGGTGCAACTGCATCTAGGGTATTGCGCAAGGTTAAATTGAGTTCCTCAGTTAGGTGGTTAACTTATTTTTGTCCTCTGACGTCCTTGGGTAGGCAGAGGGAGTCTGGAAGGGCATCAAGGACTCTTTGTGTTGTTTGGGAATTTATAGCACGACTTTTGATGCTCCTTGGTTGGGGTTTTGAGCAGATTATTTGTTGCAATTGCAAAAGTAATAAAATGGTGGTCCGATAGTCCAGGATTATGAGAAAAAACATTAAGAACCCCAACATTTATTCCATGGGACAAAACTAGGTCTAGAGAATGACTGTGACAGTGAGTAGGTCCAGAGACATGTTGGACAAAACCCACTGAGTTGATGATGGCTCAAAAAGCCTTTTGGATTGGGTCTATTCCATGTGAATATTAAAGTCACCAAAAATTAGAATATTATCTGCTATGACTACAAGGTCCAATAAGAATTCAGGGAACTCATTGAGGAAAGCTGTATATGGCCCAGGAGGCCTGTAAACAGTAGCTATAAAAAGTGATTGAGTAGGCTGCATAGATTTCATGACTAGAAGCTCAAAAGACGAAAATGCTATTTTTTGTTTTTTTGTAAATTGAAATTTGCTATCGTAAATGTTAGCCTTTGCGGGATTCACAGGGATATGGTCACTAGTGTAACCAGTAAATTCATCAGGCTTAAGCCATGTTTCAGTTAGGCCAATCACATCAATATTATGATCAGTGATTAGTTCATTGACTATAACTGCCTTTGAAGTAAGGGATCTAACATTAAGTAGCCCTATATGAGGTATCACGATCTCTTTCAATAATGGCAGGAATGGAGGAGGTCTTTATCCTAGTGAGATTGCTAAGGCTAACACCGCCATGTTTAGTTTTGCCCAACCTAGGTCGAGGCACAGACACGGTCTCAATGGGGATAGCTGAGCTGACTACACTGACTGTGCTAGTGGCAGACTCCACTAAGCTGGCAGGCTGGCGAACAACCTGCTGTTTGGCCTGCACCCTATTTCATTGTGGAGATAGAGGAGTTAGAGCCCTGTCTATGTTGGTAGATAAGATGAGCTAGGATGGAGTCCGTCACTCCTCAGCAGGCCAGTCTTGGTCCTGTTTGTGGGTGAGTCCCAGAAAGAGGGCCAACTATCTACAAATTCTATATTTTGGGAGGGGCAGAAAACAGTTTCAACCAGCGATTGAGTTGTGAGACTGCTGTAGAGCTCATCACTCCCCCTAACTGGGAGGGGGCCAGAGACAATTACTCGATGCCGACACGTCTTTCTAGCTGATTTACACGCTGAAGCTATGTTGCGCTTGGTGACCTCTGACTGTTTCATCCTAACATCGTTGGTGCTGACGTGGATAACAATATCTCTATACTCTCTACACTTGCCAGTTTTAGCTTAAGCCAGCACCATCTTCAGATTAGCCTTAACGTTGGTAGCCCTGCCCCCTGGTAAACAGTGTATGATCGCTGGATGATTTGTTTTAAGTCTAATACTGCGGGTAATGGAGTCGCCAATGACTAGGGTTTTCAATTTGTCAGAGCTGATGGTGGGAAGCTTCGGCATGTCAGACCCAGGAACGGGAGGACAAAAGACCAGAGAAGGCTTGGCCTCAGACTCCGACTCGCTGCTTAATGGGGAAAACCAGTTGAAAGTTTCTGTCGGCTAAATGAACGACACCGGTTAAGCATTCCTACAGCATTTTCCTCCAGAAGCCATGAGAAAGTTGTCCTGCGGGGACCGTGCGAGGGGATTTATACTAACGTTAATATCTGTACTTACTGGTGGCACAGACGCTGTTTCATCCTTTCCTACACTGAAATTACCCTTGCCTAACGGTTGCGTCTGAAGCTGTGTTTGCAGCTATCCTCGCCGTAAGGCGATCATTCTCCTGTATATTATGAGTACAGCGACTGTAATTAGAAGGCATCATGTTAATGTTACTACTTAGCTTCGGCTGTTGGAGGTCCTGACAAACCACGTCCAGATAAAGCATCATGTTAATGTTACTACTTAGCTTCGGCTGTTGGAGGTCCTGACGAACCACGTCCAGATAAAGCATCATGTTAATGTTACTACTTAGCTTCGGCTGTTGGAGGTCCTGACGAACCACGTCCAGATAAAGCATCATGTTAATGTTACTACTTAGCTTCGGCTGTTGGAGGTCCTGACGAACCACGTCCAGATAAAGCATCATGTTAATGTTACTACTTAGCTTCGGCTGTTGGAGGTCCTGACGAACCACGTCCAGATAAAGCATCATGTTAATGTTACTACTTAGCTTCGGCTGTTGGAGGTCCTGACGAACCACGTCCAGATAAAGCATCATGTTAATGTTACTACTTAGCTTCGGCTGTTGGAGGTCCTGACGAACCATGTCCAGATAAAGCATCATGTTAATGTTACTACTTAGCTTTGGCTGTTGGAGGTCCTGACGAACCACGTCCAGATAAAGCATCATGTTAATGTTACTACTTAGCTTCGGCTGTTGGAGGTCCTGTCGAACCACGTCCAGATAAAGCATCATGTTAATGTTACTACTTAGCTTCGGCTGTTGGAGGTCCTGACGAACCACGTCCAGATAAAGCATCATGTTAATGTTACTACTTAGCTTCGGCTGTTGGAGGTCCTGACGAACCACGTCCAGATAAAGCATCATGTTAATGTTACTACTTAGCTTCGGCTGTTGGAGGTCCTGACGAACCACGTCCAGATAAAGCATCATGTTAATGTTACTACTTAGCTTCGGCTGTTGGAGGTCCTGACGAACCACGTCCAGATAAAGCATCATGTTAATGTTACTACTTAGCTTTGGCTGTTGGAGGTCCTGACGAACCACGTCCAGATAAAGCATCATGTTAATGTTACTACTTAGCTTCGGCTGTTGGAGGTCCTGACGAACCACGTCCAGATAAAGCATCATGTTAATGTTACTACTTAGCTTCGGCTGTTGGAGGTCCTGACGAACCATGTCCAGATAAAGCATCATGTTAATGTTACTACTTAGCTTTGGCTGTTGGAGGTCCTGACGAACCACGTCCAGATAAAGCGTTCGAAGTGAAAAAGTTGAATGAAAAAAAAGTTGAGTGAGGGAAAAAATAAAAATAAAAACGGTAATTAAAAAGTAAAAACCGTAAAGTTGTCAGGTAGCAAAGGTTGGCAACAAAACGCACAGCAACACGTAAACAAGTCTGCAAGTTGTGACCGGAAATGACACAACCGGATATGATCATGTGCCTATCTCTCTGCTTCTCTCTCTCTCTTTGCCTCTCTGTCTTCATCGTTCTCTCTATCTATCTGCCTCTCTCTGTCTTTGTCTCTCTCGCTCTGTCTTCCTCTTTCTCTCTATCTCTCTGCCCCTCTCTCTCTCTCTCTCTCTCTCTCTCTCTCTCTCTCTCTCTCTCTCTCTCTCTCTGTCTTCGTCTTTCTCTTTACATCTCTCTCATTCTCTCTGTCTTCCTGGTTATCTCTCGGCCTCTCTCTGTGTTCCTCTCTTTCTATCCACATCAACATAAATGTATTTCTCTAATCTCAGTTAAAATGTATCTGTTTTGGTTACTTACTGTGCAATAACATAGTTATTCCAAACAGTTGGGAGAGAGTTGGGAGAGAGAGTAGAAGGATGAAAGAGAGCTGAGAGAGAAGAGGACTGAAAATATGAGACAAGAGGACACCAGAGTAGAAGAGTGAGAAGAGAGAGAAGAGAGAGGATAGGAAGCATCTACCATATGTCTGCCACCACTAAAGACAAAGCTCAGGAGATGATCTCAGACTTCTTCCCTCAGGGGGATTTGATTGAGGATTTTTACATTCAATCTATATAGTGTAGGTTTGATGGGAGAAACAGAGTGAATTGTACATCTAGCCTCAGTCTATAGAGGATGGACTCCAGCTGAGATGAATACCTCTTCATTCATTCTCCATTTTAAGACTGAACCCCATATGTTTTTCCCAGTGTGTAATATGAATATATTGATGATTAGAATATTCTTTCATAGATGTATCATATGGATTATCTTAACGGATATGTCAGAATCCTGTCAAATGGTGGACATGGTTTTAATAAGCTTGTATACTATCATTTTCGACTGATGCTTTTGACTATGACGGCCCAATTGTCATGATCGTTATAATAACTGGACCAAGATGCAGCGTGGTATGTTTCCATCCTCTTTATTAGGAAAAGAAACTCAAAGAAAAAACAAATAAAGCGTTAAACGAAATGTGAAGCTCAATGAAGTGCTCGCAGGCAACTATACCTAGACAAGATCCCACAAAGCACAATGGGGAAATGGCTGCCTAAATATGATCCCCAATCAGAGACAATGATAAACAGCTGCCTCTGATTGGAAACCATACCAGGCCAACATAGATATATATATTCACCTAGATAACCCACCCTTAGTCACACCCCGACCTAACCAACATAGAGAATAAAAAGTCTGAGTGGCTTGCATTAATCTTAATTCAGCACTAGATATGTCAAGTGCAGAATGTTGGGCCTGTTCTGGTCGGAATGCTGGGTTCTGTGTGTTCAGACTGTGTTGTGTGTTCTAGGTTGTGGATGTATTCAGACTGTTCTGGGTTACGGATGTGTTCAGACTGTTCTGGGTTGTGAATGTATTCAGACTTTTCTGGGTTGTGGATGTGTTCAGACTGTTCTGGGTTGTGGATGTATTCAGACTGTTCTGGGTTGTGGATGTGTTCAGACTGTTCTGGGTTGTGTATTCAGACTGTTTTGTAATGTGTGCTGTATGTTCTATCCAGCCCAACCTGGAGATCAACCACCATGCAGACAAGTCTCTAGACAGCTTCTGTAAGTGGCAGAAGTCTATCCTCAGTCACCAAGGAGATGGGAACAGCATCCCGGAGAACGGCATGGCTCACCATGACAACGCTGTCCTCATCACAAGGTAGGAATCTCTTCTCTTTCTATCTGACCTGTTACCCTCTGGGGGAAGAACAGAGACACCTGGATGGGGGAAAGGTTCTACTTTCCAACTTCTCACACACACACACACACACACACACACACACACACACACACACACACACACACACACACACACACACTTTCATGTTATTATTATTCCAGTGGTAAGAGTGTGTCATTATTTAGCTTACTGTTCGTCTCTTACTCTTCTTGACCAAACATTTATTTAGATGACTCATTGGACAATGAGAGCATGTTTACTTAAATACTTTAGCAGTCCTACTTTAGAAGTCCTTCCACCTTCCGACTCTGTCCTTCCGACTCTGTCCTTCCAACTCAGTGCTGCGTTGGCATTACACAGACAGAACACTACAGTAACTTTGAAACACACAGCCAAGTCATTACTCATATCTATTACTGGCTTCAGTCTGTATGTAGTACCTACTGTACTGTACCTCTTACTAGCTACTGACAACGGGAAACTATCCTCTCTGTCATACCAGTCATACTACATTAATGCATGGTAACCTTGCTGCAGCAAAATCTATTTCATTACCTGCTATTGGCTAAATTGTTGCCTGAGCTGTTTTGACCACATAACCTAGCAGCTAACGTGTGTATTCCTTACTTATTTTGACTGCAGGGGGGTTGTTGTTTTGTGGGTTAAATGACATGGGTTAAAGCCCTGCTTTTGTCTCACCTTGCCTGGTAGTGTACAAACCAGGTTGTTAGACTAGTGCTAGTTTACTTTAGTTGTTTGTCTGTCAAGTAACGTTCTCCAGCTCCTTTTCAGAGTCCTGTTGTTGTAAAGTTACCACTTGGTGAACCATCCATAGGAGTGACCATAAAGATAGGGGTGGCAGGTAACCTAGTGCTTAAGAGCTTTGGGCCAGTCGCCGAAAGGTTGCTGGTTCAAATCCCCGATCAGAATACATGAAAAATCTGCCAATGTGCCCTTTAGCAAGGCACTTCATGCACATTTCTCCTGTAAGTTGCTTTTTATTTGTTTATTTTTATTTCCCCTTTATTTAACCAGGTAGGGCAGTTGAGAACAAGTTCTCATTTACAACTGCGACCTGGCCAAGATAAAGCAAAGCAGAGCGACAAAAACAACACTGAGTTACACATGGGATAAACAAAAGTACAGTCAATAACACAATAGAAAAATCTGTGTACAGTGTGCGCAAATGAAGTACGGAAGTAAGGAAATAAATAGGCCAATAGGGATGAAGTAATTACAATTTAGCAATTAACACTGGAGTGATAGATGTGCAGATGATGATGTGCAAGTAGAAATACTGGTGTGCAAAAGAGCAGAAAACAAAAACAAATATGGGATGAGGTAGGTAGTTGGTTGGATGGGCTATTTAAAGATGGGCTGTGTACAGCTGCAGCGATCGGTAAGCTGCTCTGAGAGCTGATGCTTAAAGTTAGTGAGGGAGATATAAGTCTCCAACTTCAGTGATTTTTGCAATTCATTGGCAGCAGAGAACTGGAAGGAAAGGCAGCCAAAGGAGGTGTTGGATTTGGGGATGACCAGTGAAATATACCTGCTGGAGCGCGTGCTACAGGTGTGTGTTGCTATGGTGACCAATGAGCTGCTTTGGATAAGAGTGTCTGCTAAATTACTAAAATGTAGATAGTAGGTAAGGCTTAACATGCGAAACTTCTCTAATGTTACTGACAGTAGTTGGGAGCCTTGGAAGTTATGCTGCCATTGTGATGCCAGAAGGCTACTGAAGGGGTTTTATGGAGTGCTTGCTGTTTTCAGCTGTCTGTTGTGTCCGTATTTATCGAAGAACTGGTCTGTACTGGTAAACTTACATCACATCAGCCTTCTGCTGCTACAGGGACTAGTCTGTACTGGTAAACTTACATCACATCAGCCTTCTGCTGCTACAGGGACTGGTCTGTACTGGTAAACTTACATCACATCAGCCTTCTACTGCTACAGGCCTCTCCAGCGTGTGTCTGATGCTAAACCAACACTAGCTGCTAGCCGTTCACTAAAGCCTTTTGTTGTATGCACAGGGAATGCTGTACGCTGCTTACAGAGTTCAGTGATGTTCAGTGACTGTGTTTGTATTATAGGCCCTCTACAACATCTGATTATTGTATGAGAGACAGAGAGAGAGAGAGAGAGAGAGAGAGAGAGAGAGAGATGATAGATAGATAGATAGATGATAGATAGATAGATAGATAGATGGATGGAAGGAAGGAAGGAAGGAAGGAAGGAAGGAAGGAAGGAAGGAAGGAAGGAAGGAAGGAAGGAAGGAAGGAAGGAAGGAAGGAAGGAAGGAAAGAGAGAGAGAGGTAAAAAATAGAACCCATTGCCCTTTATGGTTGTGAGGTCTGGGGTCCGCTCACCAACCAAGAATTCACAAAATGGGACAAACACCAAATTGAGACTCTACATGCAGAATTTTGCAAAAATATCCTCTGTGTACAATGTAGAACACCAAATATGCATGCAGAGCAGAATTAGGCCGATACCCGCTAATGATCAAAATCCAGGAAAGAGCTGTCAAATTCTACAACCACCTAAAAGGAAGCGATTCCCAAACCTTCCATAACAAAGCCATCACCTACAGTGAAGAGTCCCCTAAGCAAGCTGGTCCTGGGGCTCTGTTCACAAACACAACCACACCCCACAGAGCCCCAGGACAGCAACATAATTAGACCCCACCAAATCATGAGAAAACAAAAAGATAATTACTTGACACATTGGAAAGAATTAACAAAAAAACAGAGCAGACTAGAATGCTATTTGGCCCTAAACAGAGAGTACACAGTGGCAGAATACCTGACCACTGTGACTGACCCAAACCTAAAGATAGCTTTGACTATGTACAGACTCAGTGAGGATATCCTTGCTATTGAGAAAGGCCACCGTAGTCAGACCTGGCTCTCAAGAAAAGACAGGCTATGTGCACACTGCCATCAAAATGAGGTGGAAACTGAGCTGCACTTCCTAACTTCCTGCCCAAATTATGACCATATTAGAGACACATACTGTGTTTCCCTCAGATTACACAGATCCACAAAGAATTTCGAAAAGCAAACCCGATTTTGATAAACTCCCATATCAACTGGGTGAAATACCACAGTGTGCCATCACTGCAGCATTATTTGTGACCTGTTGCCACAAGAAAAGGTTAACCAGTGAAGCACAAACACCATTGTAAATACAACCCATATTTATGTTTATTTATTTTCACTTTTGTACTTTAACCATTTGTACATCGTTACAACACTGTATATATACATAATATGACATCAGTAATGTCTTTATTCTTTTGGAACTTCTTGAAAAGGACGGAAAGGAGATAGTCACACACTACATTACCAATAGTATTCCAAAATCATGGGCTCTTCTGGGAAGGCTTTCTACTAGATGTTGGAACATTGCTGCAGGGACTTGCTTCCATTCAGCCACAAGAGCATTAGTGAGGTTGGGCACTGATGTTTGGCTATTAGGCCTGGCTCGCAGTCGGCTTTACAATTCATCCCAAAGGTGTTCGATGAGCTTGAGGTCAGGGCTCTGTGCAGGCCAGTCAAGTTCTTTCAAACCGATCTCGACAAACCATCTGTATGGACCTCGCTTTCTGTACGGGGGGCATTGTCATGCTAAAACAGGAAAGGGCCTTCCCCTAGCTGTTGCCACAAGTTGGAATCACAGAATCCTGTAGAATGTCATTGTATGCTGTAGCGTTAAGATTTCCCTTCACTAGAACTACGGGGCCTAGCCCGAACCATGAAAAACAGCCCCAAATCATTATTCCTCCTCCACCAAACTTGACATTTGCCACTATGTAACGTTCTGCTGGCATCCTCCAAACCAAGATATGTCCGTCGGACTTCCAGATGGTGAAGTGTGATTCATCACTCCAGAGAACACTTTTCCACTGCTCCAGAGTCCAATGGTGGCGAGCTTTACACCACTTCAGCCCACGCTTGGCATGGCGCATGGTGATCTTAAGCTTGTGTGTGGCTGCTCTGCCATAGAAACCCATTTCATGAAGCTTCTGATGAACAGTTCTTGTGCTGACGTCACTTCCAGAGACCCTTGTGTGCCCTCCCACTTTGCGGCTGAGACAGCACTTACAGTTGACCAGGGCAGCTCTAGCTGGGCACAAATTTGACAAACTGACTTGTTGGAAAGGTGGCATCCTATGACGGTGCCACGTTGAAAGTCGCTGAGCCATTTTACTACTAATGTTTGTATAGGGAGATTGCATGGCTGTGTGCTGGATTTGATACACCTGTCAGCATCGAGCATGGCTGAAATAGCCCAATCCACTCATTTGAAGGGGTGCTGAAATAGCCCAATCCACTCATTTGAAGGGGTGCTGAAATAGCCCAATCCACTCATTTGAAGGGGTGCTGAAATAGCCCAATCCACTCATTTGAAGGGGTGCTGAAATAGCCCAATCCACTCATTTGAAGGGGTGCTGAAATAGCCCAATCCACTAATTTGAAGGGGTGCTGAAATAGCCCAATCCACTCATTTGAAGGGGTGCTGAAATAGCCCAATCCACTCATTTGAAAGGGTTTCCACATACTTTAGTATAGATAGTGTAGTTCTATGATAAATTGCATGGCCGAGGGCAACCCTCATCAAAATCACTCATCGTCTCATAAAACCCCCTTTTAACCTGATATTTTTCCAGGGATATCTTTAGTCATAAATGTAATGGCCACACAGTAAGGCTGCGCGTTGCTAACGTAAACAGTCTTAAAATCGCTGTGCTCTTTCTTTAGGTGGATTCCATCAGGGAATGGGGGGATTTTCTAGCAGACACAGTGGTTAATGAAAGCTTCCTGGGTCCATCATTAACTATTTATAGATGCATGTTAGCATCCTGACGCTCAGCACAGCTCATCTCATCGCCTACACACATCTTGATGTCCCATTATACTCAGGCCCTAACAAAGTTCTGATTCACTCTTTCTCTTTCTATCTATCTATCTATCTATCTATCTATCTATCTATCTATCTATCTATCTATCTATCTATCTATCTATCTATCTATCTATTCAATTCAATTCAAGGGGCTTTATTGGCATGGGAAACACATGTTAACATTGCCAAAGCATGTGAGGTAGATAATATACAAAAGTGAAATAAACAATAACAATGAACAGTAAACATTACACTCACAGAAGTTCCAAAAGAATAAAGACATTACAAATGTCTTATTATGTATATATACAGTGTTGTAACGATGTACAAATGGTTAAAGTACAAAAGGGAAAATAAATAAACATAAATACGGGTTGTATTTACAATGGTGTTTGTTCTTCACTGGTTAACCTTTTCTTTTGGCAACAGGTCACAAATCTTGCTGCTGTGATGTATTTTACCAAGTAAATATGGGAGTTTATCAAAATCGGGTTTGTTTTTGAATTCTTTGTGGATCTGTGTAATCTGAGGGAAATATGTGTCTCTAATATGGTCATAATTTGGGCAGGAGGTTAGGAAGTGCAGCTCAGTTTCCACCTCATTTTGATGGCAGTGTGCACATAGCCCGTCTTCTCTTGAGAGCCAGGTCTGCCTACGGTGGCCTTTCTCAATAGCAAGGGTATGCTCACTGAGTCTGTACATAGTCAAACCTTTCCTTCGGTTTGGGTCAGTGACAGTGGTCAGGTATTCTGCCACTGTGTACTCTCTTTTTAGGGCCAAATAGCATTCTAGTCTGCTCTGTTTTTTTGTTAATTCTTTCCAGTGTGTCAAGTAATTATCTTTTTGTTTTCTCATAATTGTGTTGCTGTCCTGGGGCTCTGTGGGGTGTGTTTGTGTTTGTGTACAGAGTTCCAGGACCAGCTTGCTTAGTGGACTCTTCTCCAGGTTCATCTCTCGGTAGGTGATGGCTTTGTTATGGAAGGTTTGGAAATCGCTTATTATTATTTATTTATTGCCACTGTGTACTCTCTTTTTAGGGCCAAATAGCATTCTAGTTTGCTCTGTTTTTTTGTTAATTCTTTCCAATGTGTCAAGTAATTATCTTTTTGTTTTCTCATGATTTGGTTGGGTCTAATTGTGCTGCTGTCCTGGGGCTCTGTAGGGTGTGTTTGTGTTTGTGAACAGAGCCCCAGGACCAGCTTCCTTAGGGGACTCTTCTCCAGGTTCATCTCTCTGTAGGTGATGGCTTTGTTGTGGAAGGTTTGGGAATCGCTTCCTTTTAGGTGGATGGAGAACTGAACAGCTCCTTTCTGGATTTTGATAATTAGCGGGTATCGGCCCAATTCTGCTCTGCATGCATTATTTGGTGTTCTACATTGTACACTGAGGATGTTTTTGCAGAATTCTGCATGCAGAGTCTCAATTTGGTGTTTGTCCCATTTTGTGAATTCTTGGTTGGTGAGCGGACCCCAGACCTCCCAACCATAAAGGGCAATGGGTTCTTTAACTGATTCAAGTATTTTTAGCCAGATCCTAATTGGTATGTTGAATTTTATGTTCCTTTTGATGGTATAGAATGCCCTTCTTGCCTTGTCTCTCAGATCATTCACAGCTTTGTGGAAGTTACCTGCGGCACTGATGTTTAGGCCAAGGTATGTATAGTTTTTTGTGTGCTCTAGGGCAACGATGTCTAGATGGAATTTGTATTTGTGGTCCTGGCGACTGGACCTTTTTTGGAACACCATTATTTTGGTCTTACTGAGATTTACTGTCAGGGCCCAGGTCTGGCAGAATCTGTGCAGAATATCTAGATGCTGCTGTAGGCCCTCCTTGGTTGGTGACAGAAGCACCAGATCATCAGCAAACAGTAGACATTTGACTTTAGATTCTAATTGGGTGAGGCCGGGTACTGCAGACTTTTCTAGTGCCCGCGCCAATTTGTTGATATATACAGTGCCTTGCGAAAGTATTCGGCCCCCTTGAACTTTGCGACCTTTTGCCACATTTCAGGCTTCAAACATAAAGATATAAAACTGTATTTTTTTGTGCAGAATCAACAACAAGTGGGACACAATCATGAAGTGGAACGACATTTATTGGATATTTCAAACTTTTTTAACAAATCAAAAACTGAAAAATTGAGCGTGCAAAATTATTCAGCCCCCTTAAGTTAATACTTTGTAGCGCCACCTTTTTCTGCGATTACAGCTGTAAGTCGCTTGGGGTATGTCTCTATCAGTTTTGCACATCGAGAGACTGAATTTTTTTCCCATTCCTCCTTGCAAAACAGCTCGAGCTCAGTGAGGTTGGATGGAGAGCATTTGTGAACAGCAGTTTTCAGTTCTTTCCACAGATTCTCGATTGGATTCAGGTCTGGACTTTGACTTGGCCATTCTAACACCTGGATATGTTTATTTTTGAACCATTCCATTGTAGATTTTGCTTTATGTTTTGGATCATTGTCTTGTTGGAAGACAAATCTCCGTCCCAGTCTCAGGTCTTTTGCAGACTCCATCAGGTTTTCTTCCAGAATTGTCCTGTATTTGGCTCCATCCATCTTCCCATCAAGTTTAACCATCTTCCCTGTCCCTGCTGAAGAAAAGCAGGCCCAAACCATGATGCTGCCACCACCATGTTTGACAGTGGGGATGGTGTGTTCAGGGTGATGAGCTGTGTTGCCTTTACGCCAAACATAACGTTTTGCATTGTTGCCAAAAAGTTCAATTTTGGTTTCATCTGACCAGAGCACCTTCTTCCACATGTTTGGTGTGTCTCCCAGGTGGCTTGTGGCAAACTTTAACCGACACTTTTTATGGATATCTTTAAGAAATGGCTTTCTTCTTGCCACTCTTCCATAAAGGCCAGATTTGTGCAATATACAACTGATTGTTGTCCTATGGACAGAGTCTCCCACCTCAGCTGTAGATCTCTGCAGTTCATCCAGAGTGATCATGGGCCTCTTGGCTGCATCTCTGATCAGTCTTCTCCTTGTATGAGCTGAAAGTTTAGAGGGACGGCCAGGTCTTGGTAGATTTGCAGTGGTCTGATACTCCTTCCATTTCAATATTATCGCTTGCACAGTGCTCCTTGGGATGTTTAAAGCTTGGGAAATCTTTTTGTATCCAAATCCGGCTTTAAACTTCTTCACAACAGTATCTCAGACCTGCCTGGTGTGTTCCTTGTTCTTCATGATGCTCTCTGCGCTTTTAACGGACCTCTGAGACTATCACAGTGCAGGTGCATTTATACGGAGACTTGATTACACACAGGTGGATTGTATTTATCATCATTAGTCATTTAGGTCAACATTGGATCATTCAGAGATCCTCACTGAACTTCTGGAGAGAGTTAGCTGCACTGAAAGTAAAGGGGCTGAATAATTTTGCACGCCCAATTTTTCAGTTTTTGATTTGTCAAAAAAGTTAGAAATATCCAATAAATGTCGTTCCACTTCATGATTGTGTCCCACTTGTTGTTGATTCTTCATAAAAAAATACAGTTTTATATCTTTATGTTTGAAGCCTGAAATGTGGCAAAAGGTCGCAAAGTTCAAGGGGGCCGAATACTTTCGCAAGGCACTGTATGTTGAAGAGGGTGGGGCTTAAACTGCATCCCTGTCTCACCCCACGGCCCTGTGGGAAGAAATGTGTGTTTTTTGCCTATTTTAACCGCACACTTGTTGTTTGTGTACATGGATTTTATAATGTTGTATGTTTTTCCCCCAACACCACTTTCCATCAATTTGTATAGCAGACCTTCATGCCAAATTGAGTCTAAGGCTTTTTTAAAATCAACAAATCCAAATCAAATCAAATCAAATCAAAAGTATTTTTATAGCCCTTCGTACATCAGCTGATATCTCAAAGTGTTGTACAGAAACCCAGCCTAAAACCCCAAACAGCAAGCAATGCAGGTGTAGAAGCACGGTGGCTAGGAAAAACTCCCTAGAAAGGCCAAAACCTAGGAAGAAACCTAGAGAGGAACCAGGCTATGTGGGGTGGCCAGTCCTCTTCTGGCTGTACCGGGTGGAGATTATGACAGAACATGGCCAAGATGTTCAAATGTTCATAAATGACCAGCATGGTCAAATAATAATAATCACAGGCAGAACAGTTGAAACTGGAGGTGGATTGGGGACACCAAGGAGTCATCATGTCAGGTAGTCCTGAGGCATGGTCCTAGGGCTCAGGTCCTCCGAGAGAGAAAAAGAAAGAGAGATAGAGATAATTAGAGAGAGCATACTTAAATTCATACAGGACACCGGATAGGACAGGAGAAGTACTCCAGATATAACAAACAGACCCTAGCCCCCGACACATAAACTACTGCAGCATAAATACTGGAGGCTGAGACAGGAGGGGTCAGGAGACACTGTGGCCCCATCCGATGACACCCCCGGACAGGGCCAAACAGGAAGGATATAACCCCACCCACTTTGCCAAAGCACAGCCCCCACACCACTAGAGGGATATCTTCAACCACCAACTTACCATCCTGAGACAAGGCCGAGTATAGCCCACAAAGATCTCCGCCACGGCACAACCCAAGGGGGGTTGTGTAAGTAAGCCAGTGACTCAGCCTCTGTAATAGGGTTAGAGGCAGAGAATCCCAGTGGAAAGAGGGGAACCGGCCAGGCAGAGACAGCAAGGGAGGTTCGTTGCTCCAGAGCCTTTCCGTTCACCCTCACACTCCTGGGCCAGACTACACTCAATCATATGACCCACTGAAGAGATGAGTCTTCAGTAAAGACTTAAAGGTTGAGACCGAGTTTGCGTCTCTCACATGGGTAGGCAGACCATTCCATAAAAATTGAGCTCTATAGGAGAAAGCCCTGCCTCCAGCTGTTTGCTTAGAAATTCTAGGGACAATTAGGAGGCCTGCGTCTTGTGACCGTAGCGTACGTGTACGTATGTTCGGCAGGACCAATCTAGTCAGGATTCTAGCAGTCGTATTTAGCACTAACTGAAGTTTATTTAGTGCTTTATCCGGGTAGCCGGAAAGTAGAGCATTGCAGTAGTCTAACCTAGAAACAAAGCATGAGAAGACTTTGAATTTGTTTTGTTTTGTTTTTTTGTCAATTGGGGTGTGCAGGGTGCATACATGGTCTGTTGTACGGTAATTTGGTAAAAAGCCCATTTGACATTTGCTCAGTACATTGTTTTCACTGAGAAAATGTACGAGTCTGCTGTTAATGATAATGCAGAGGATTTTCCCAAGGTTGCTGTTGACGCATATCCCACGGTAGCTATTAGGGTCAAATTTGTCTCCACTTTTGTGGATTGGGGTGATCAGTCCTTGGTTCCAAATACCGGGGAAGATGCCAGAGCTAAGGATGATGTTAAAGAGTTTTCGTATAGCTAATTTGAATTTGTTGTCTGTATATTTGATAATTTCATTGCGCATATACCATCAACACCACATGCCTTTTTGGGTGGAGAGTTTTTATTTTGTCCTGTAGCTCATTCAAGGTAATTGGAGAATCCAGTGGGTTCTGGTAGTCTTTAATAGTTGATTCTAAGATTTGTATTTGATCATGTATATGTTTTTGCTGTTTGTTCATTGTTCATTGTTATAGAGTCAAAAAGATTAGAGAAGTGGTTTACCCATACATCTCCATTTTGGATAGATCATTATTTGTGTTGTTGTTTGTTTAGTGTTTTCCAATTTTCCCGGAAGTGGTTAGAGTCTATGGATTCTTCAATGACATTGAGCTCTCTCATACAATAATGAGATGTTGTAGAGGGCCTATAATACAAACACAGTCACTGAACATCACTGACCTCTGTAAGCAGCGTACAGCATTCCCTGTGCATACAACAAAAGGCTTTAGTGAACGGCTAGCAGCTAGTGTTGGTTTAGCATCAACAATGGCAGCATAACTTCTAAGGCTCCCAACTACTGTCAGTAACATTAGAGATGTTTGGCATGTTAAGCCTTGCCTACTATCTACATTTTAGTAATTTAGCAGACACTCTTATCCAAAGCAGCTTACAGGAGACATTTGCGTTAAGTGCCTTGTTAAAGGGCACATTGGCAGATTTTTCACGTAGTCTGATCACGGATTTGAACCAGCAACCTCTCCCCTACCCTACCCCTCGCCTTCCTCCTCATCAGGGGTCATGTTACAGGTCAGCTCTTTGTCCTTTTGGGTCTCTGGGTAATCTGGGTTAGAGATAATACCTAGCCAAGACGATGAGTGATTTTGATGAGGTTTGCCCTAGGCCATGCAGTTTATCATAGATCTCCATCTCCTTGTTTCAGCTGTGTGCTTACTGTTTTTAACAGATATTTGTGTATTGCATTGGAGGCTCTGTCACTACTAAGTCCGTATTGATGTGTATACAGATGTAGGATCTTCATTTGAGCCAGTTTGCTACAACAGGAAAATAATCCTGCAGCAACAGGAAATGTGAATTATTATGTGGATTAAAATTTATTCATTTTTTTTGTAGGGGTTGATACATTTTTTGTTAGGAAAAATCAAGTCTGAGATTTTAAAGGAGAAATTACAAACTTTAGAAGCCTTTTTAAACCTTGAATACACTACTAGCTTGCATTTCCTGCTGTGCATGAACATTTTCAGCAACACAAGAGTGATCAAATTAAGATCCTACTTCTGTATGGCTGATAACAGTATATTAATTGCATACTGTACTCCCAAACTCAACTTCTGCCAGGCGGTCATTGTAAATAATAATTTGTTCTCCATTGAGTTGCCTGTTAATTTAAAATAAAGGTTAAATTAAAATTAAATTAAACTTCTAAGCGTGCAATGTGAGGTTGGTTCACCCTGCAGAGCGCAGACTGTGGTTACAGTGAGCACACAGCAAGCATGATGTCATAGTAGAAGTGTTCATGGCAGAGGTTGTCATGGCGTTTGTATCCTGTGGTTGCAGTCTGGTTGTGGTCAGTCAGAAACATAAGGAAGAGACATTATCCTTGAGGTGGACGGTCTGTTCTGATAGCTCATCCTTCTAGGAATGATAGTGACCTATCCTTCACTATCCTGTCTGTATGTCTATTTCTGTCTCTCTATCTCCGCTCCCCTTTCTCTCGCTCTCGCTCTCGCTCTCTCTCTCTCTCTCTCTCTCTCTCTCTCTCTCTCTCTCTCTCAAATTCAAGCTGCTTCATTTGCATGAAAAACCAACTATTACCAAAGCAATAATGTATACAATATACATTGTAATAAAATAATACATCTCTCTCTCTCTCTCCTATGTTCTTATGGTTCTCTTGTTCTGCCGTCGTTACAGTCATTATCCCTGAGGAGGTTATGTATGGTACAGGTCCAGCTCATCCCTCTAGGCACTGTGCTATACATAGTGACCTCTCCTTCCCTCGCTGTTGTTGCTTTATTAGGTTCTGGGTTTGATGGCCACAGTGTGTCTAGTTTGGAACGTGGCCCGTGGTGTTTGAGAAACCCATGGGGAAATTAAAGGACATAAATCTAAATAAATAGATTTTGTAAATGAGGTGGAGTCTGTTTGTCCTGGAGACCGTACCTCATGGGTTTGGAACCGGTCTACCAGGGTAGGGGGGTGGAGGGGAGACGGACCGAGGGGGGCAAAACAACATTTTATATGCAGTGTCATTGGGTTTTTAGTAGATGAAAAGTTTAGGAATGACTGGTAAATGTATGATGTGTTGTTTAACGTTCAGGGGTTTGTCCTGCGTTGGATTGGATTAGTATTGTATCAGATAGACAGAGAAAGAGAGACAGACAAATAAATGGGAGGACGGAGGGACAGACAGACAGACAGACAGAGTGAGAGGCTACAACAGGG
The DNA here is from genome assembly GCF_045791955.1 of Oncorhynchus clarkii lewisi. Taxonomy (NCBI): domain Eukaryota; kingdom Metazoa; phylum Chordata; class Actinopteri; order Salmoniformes; family Salmonidae; genus Oncorhynchus; species Oncorhynchus clarkii. The sequence goes on along the minus strand of NC_092158.1, from coordinate 17,623,646 downwards.
ACACAGCAGGGTCTTAATAGACTTCAAAGACTGTGTTGCTCTCTGCCTGCCTGCCTGCCTGCCTGCCTGCCTGCCTGCCTGCCTGTGTGTTAGCTGGTTGACATTTAAATACATTTATAGAAGGACAAACCTTCATGATTTGACTAATCTGTTGCTGTCACAACGCCTGGAGTGGTGGGTGAGGAATCAAATGCAGAGAGCAGAGGATACTGGGGAAACCGGACTTTATTCCGGTTTCCAATGCTAACGCCCAAAACAACAGGCAAAATAATCACACAAATGTCCAACCCAACACAGGGCACAAATGGTCAGGAACACTACACGCACAACCTGGCTAACAGAAAACAAGCCCGCACAAAAGCAGGCGGGCCTAACAGGCTTAAATAGTCCTGAATCAAAAACAAAATAAGAGACAGGTGCAACCAATAAGACATAACAAACAGAAAAGGAAAAGGGGATTGGTGGCAGCTAGTAGACCGGCGACGACGACCACCGAGCGCTGCCCGAACAGGCAGGGGAGCCACCTTCTGTGGTAGTCGTGACAGTTGCAGTATAAAAACTACGGTCAAATACTGCAGGTGGATGCCCGAGATGCCCCATTTCAACATCAGAGGTGCTTAGAGTAGAATAAAATAGACTAGGATAGAGTAGAGTAGAATATAATAGACTGGGATAGAGTAGAGTAGAATATAATAGACTGGGATAGAGTATAGTAGAATATAGTAGAATATAATAGACTAGGATAGAGTAGAGTAGAATATAGTAGAATATAATAGACTAGGATAGAGTAGAGTATAATATAATAGACTAGGATAGAGTAGAGTAGAATATAATAGACTAGGATAGAGTAGAGTAGAATATAGTAGCATATAATAGACTAGGATAGAGTAGAGTAGAATATAATAGACTGGGATAGAGTAGAGTAGAATATAATAGACTCGGATAGAGTAGAGTAGAATATAGTAGAATATAATAGACTAGGATAGAGTAGAGTATAATATAATAGACTAGGATAGAGTATAGTAGAATATAATAGACTAGGATAGAGTAGAGTAGAATATAATAGACTAGGATAGAGTAGAGTAGAATATAGTAGAATATAATAGACTAGGATAGAGTAGAGTAGAATATAATAGACTAGGATAGAGTAGAGTAGAATATAATAGACTAGGATAGAGTAGAGTAGAGTATAGTAGAATATAATAGACTAGGATAGAGTAGAGTAGAATATAATAGACCAGGATAGAGTAGAGTAGAATATAATATAGGATAGAGTAGAGTAGAATATAATAGACTAGGATAGAGTAGAGTAGAATATAATAGACTGGGATAGAGTAGAGTAGAATATAATAGACTCGGTCGGATAGAGTAGAGTAGAATATAGTAGAATATAATAGACTAGGATAGAGTAGAGTAGAATATAATAGACTAGGATAGAGTAGAGTAGAATATAGTAGAATATAATAGACTAGGATAGAGTAGAGTAGAATATAATAGACTAGGATAGAGTAGAGTAGAATATAATAGACTAGGATAGAGTAGAGTAGAATATAATAGACAAGGATAGAGTAGAGTAGAATATAATAGACTAGGATAGAGTATAGTAAAATAGACTAGGATAGAGTAGAGTAGAATATAGTAGAATAGAATAGAACTAGAGAGAGCCTGACAGAAGAATCATGTCAAATCTTTTTTTCTCTCTTCTTTTTCTCCCTCAGGTACGACATCTGCACTTACAAGAACAAACCCTGTGGGACTCTAGGTGAGTGGCAATGCTCTCTGTTCTGTTATTTTCTCTGCTCTCTGCTCTCTGTTCTGTTCTTTTCTCTGCTCTCTGTTCTGTTCTTTTCTCTTCTCTCTGCTCTCTGTTCTGTTCTTTTCTCTGTTCTCTGTTCTGTTCTTTTCTCTGCTCTCTGTTCTGTTCTTTTCTCTGTTCTATGTTCTGTGTTCTGTTATTTTCTCTGCTCTCTGCTCTTTGCTCTCTGTTATTTTATCTGTTCTCTGTTATTTTCTCTGTTCTCTGTTCTCTGTTCTGTTCTTTTCTCTGTTCTCTGTTCTGTTCTTTTCTCTGCTCTCTGTTCTGTTCTTTTCTCTGTTCTCTGTTCTCTGTTCTTTTCTTTTCTCTGTTCTCTGTTCTGTTCTTTTCTCTGTTCTCTGCTCTCTGTTATGTTCTTTCCTTGCTCTCTGCTCTCTGTTCTGTTCTTTTCTCTGTTCTCTGCTCTCTGTTCTCTGCTCTTTGCTCTGTTCTTTTCTCTGGTCTCTGCTCTCTGCTCTCTGTTCTGTTCTTTTCTCTGCTCTCTGTTCTGTTATTTTCTCTGTTCTCTGCTCTCTGTTCTGTTCTTTTCTCTGTTCTCTGTTCTGTTCTTTTCTCTGCTCTCTGTTCTGTCCTTTTCTCTGTTCTCTGTTCTCTGCTCTCTGCTCTCTGTTCTGTTATTTTCTCTGCTCTCTGTTCTGTTCTTTTGTCTTCACTCTGTTCTGTTCTTTTCTCTTCTCTCTGTTCTCTGTCCTGTTCTTTTCTCTGCTCTCTGCTCTATGTCCTGTTCTGTTCTCTCTGTTCTGTTCTTTTCTCTGCTCTCTGCTCTATGTTCTGTTCTTTTCTCTGCTCTCTGTTCTGTTCTTTTCTCTTCTCTCTGCTCTCTGTTCTGTTCTTTTCTCTGCTCTCTGTTCTCTGTTCTGTTCTTTTCTCTGTTCTCTGTTCTGTTCTGTTCTTTTCTCTGCTCTCTGTTCTGTTCTTTTCTCTGCTCTCTGCTCTCTGTTCTGTAATTTTCTCTGCTCTCTGCTCCCTGTTATGTTCTTTTCTCTGCTCTCTGCTCTCTGTTCTGTTCTTTTATCTGTTCTCTGCTCTCTGCTCTCTGTTCTGTTATTTTCTCTGCTCTCTGTTCTGTTCTTTTCTCTGTTCTCTGCTCTCTGTTCTCTGCTCTTTGCTCTGTTCATTTCTCTGTTCTCTGCTATCTGTTCTGTTATTTTCTCTGCTCTCTGTTCTGTTCTTTTCTCTGTTTTCTGTTCTCTGCTCTTTGCTCTGTTCTTTTCTCTGGTCTCTGCTCTCTGCTCTCTGTTCTGTTCTTTTCTCTGCTCTCTGCTCTCTGTTCTGTTATTTTCTCTGCTCTCTGTTCTGTTCTTTTCTCTGTTCTCTGTTCTGTTCTTTTCTCTGCTCTCTGTTCTGTCCTTTTCTCTGTTCTCTGTTCTCTGCTCTCTGCTCTCTGTTCTGTTCTTTTCTCTGCTCTCTGCTCTATGTCCTGTTCTGTTCTCTCTGTTCTGTTCTTTTCTCTGCTCTCTGCTCTCTGTTCTGTTCTTTTCTCTGCTCTCTGTTCTGTTCTTTTCTCTTCTCTCTGCTCTCTGTTCTGTTCTTTTCTCTGCTCTCTGTTCTCTGTTCTGTTCTTTTCTCTGTTCTCTGTTCTGTTCTGTTCTTTTCTCTGCTCTCTGTTCTGTTCTTTTCTCTGCTCTCTGCTCTCTGTTCTGTAATTTTCTCTGCTCTCTGCTCCCTGTTATGTTCTTTTCTCTGCTCTCTGCTCTCTGTTCTGTTCTTTTATCTGTTCTCTGCTCTCTGCTCTCTGTTCTGTTCTTTTCTCTGCTCTCTGTTCTGTTCTTTTCTCTGTTCTCTGCTCTCTGTTCTCTGCTCTTTGCTCTGTTCATTTCTCTGTTCTCTGCTATCTGTTCTGTTATTTTCTCTGCTCTCTGTTCTGTTCTTTTCTCTGTTTTCTGTTCTCTGCTCTCTGTTCTGTTCTTTTCTCTGTTTTCTGTTCTCTGCTCTCTGTTCTGTTCTTTTCTTTGTTCTCTGTTATGTTCTTTTCTCTGTTCTCCGCTCTCTGTTCTGTGCTCTTTGCTCTGTTCATTTCTCTGTTCTCTGCTATCTGTTCTGTTATTTTCTCTGCTCTCTGTTCTGTTCTTTTCTCTGTTTTCTGTTCTCTGCTCTCTGTTCTGTTCTTTTCTCTGTTTTCTGTTCTCTGCTCTCTGTTCTGTTCTGTTCTCTGCTCTCTGTTCTGTTCTTTTCTTTGTTCTCTGTTATGTTCTTTTCTCTGTTCTCCACTCTCTGTTCTGTTATTTTCTCTGCTCTCTGTTCTGTTATTTTCTCTGTTCTCTGCTTTCTGTTCTCTGCTCTCTTCTGTTCTTTTCTCTGTTCTCTGTTCTGTTATTTTCTCTGCTCTCTGTTCTGTTCTTTTCTCTGTTCTCTGTTCTCTGTTCTCTGTTCTGTTCTTTTCTCTGTTCTCTGTTCTGTTATTTTCTCTGTTCTCTGCTCTCTGTTCTGTTATTTTCTCTGCTCTCTGTTCCGTTCTTTTCTCTGTTCTGTTATTTTCTCTGTTCTCTGCTCTCTGTTCTCTGTTCTTTTCTCTGCTCTCTGTTCTGTTCTTTTCTCTGTTCTCTGTTCTGTTCTGTTCTTGTCTCTGTTCTGTTCTTTTCTCTGTTCTGATCTTTTCTCTGCTCTCTGTTCTGATCTTTTCTCTGCTCTCTGCTCTCTGTTCTGCTATTTTCTCTGCTCTCTGTTCTCTACTCTCTGTTCTGTTCTCTGTTCTCTTATCTCTTCTCCGTTCTCTGCTCTCTGCTCTCTGTTCTGTGGCCTGGAGGCAAGGAAAGACAGGTCAGAGAGACCAGGTGGCGTTTACTGTCGTCGGGGCGGATACAGACGGGGTTAGGTCCATGCAGGGCAGGGCACAGGCGTGGTAACCTCCAAGTGCACTTGACTGTGTCCTTCTACCAATATAGCTCAAATAATGTGGATATTTATAAGTTCATATGGCATGTTTTTCTCCTGCTACAGTACTTTAAGGACACTGGTTTCCAGTCATTTTTGCCAGGGGTTTGGTTTGACATGTTGTGTCTCCACTGTGACAGAAACTGTGGCAAACTTAAATTACAAACGTGTTAAGCTTCTGTAACCAAGCTCAGGAAGGCAAGGGGGAGAAAAAACAGAAAGATTGAGGGACATATAGAAAGTGAAGGATGAAATTCAGAGATAACAAGAGAGAGAGAAAGAGAGCGTTGTGGTGGAGAAAGGACGACAGGGAGTGTCAGCATCTCCCCTCCTCCTTGCCTCCCTCCCTCTGATGGTGTAGAGCCCCTGCAGGCTCCACAGTATATCTTGGAGGTAATATTGGGACTCTGGGGGGGTTTGACAGATTGACCGCATTCGTCACATTCCCCCCGTCGCTTTAATTGCACCAGCATCTGCTTGGCTTCCTCGTTCTTTCTCACTCACTTCTCCTCACTCACTTTTCCTCTTTTTCTCCTCTCCTCCTCCTTCTTCTCTCCCTCTCCATTTCTTCTCCCGTCTCAACCCCGTTCCCCTCACCCTTTTCCCCATATCCTCTCCTCCTTCCCCTCTCCCTCTCCATTTGTCCTCCCTTTTCAACACCCTCCTCGTCTCTTCCTCTCCTCCATTCCGTCCCTCTCAACCCTTCTCCCCCCTCTCCCCTACTCATCTCCTTCCCTCCTCACCCTATCATTAGGGGTCATGCTACAGGTCAGCTCTTTTCCCCTTGGGTCTCTGGGTAATCTGAGTTGGAGATAATACCTAACCAACCCCACTTCTGAGTGTTATGTGAAACCCTTCCCAGTAACCTGTAGATGGAATCTCTTCTCTTTCTATCTGACCTGTTACCCTCTGGGGGAAGAACAGAGACACCTGGATGGCTCTACTCTCCAACCTCACTCACACACACACACACAAAACATGTAGAACTCTATATGCTTGCTTTTTGACAAAGCTAAAAGTAACCTGCATTTAATCTTATCTTGCATAAGATAAAATGCACATACTACAGTGACACGCCAACACACAAGCGCACACGCACAGACAGGCAATTGTATAGCTTTACTCAGCGTTCTTTCACTCTTCTGCTTCTCTCTCCAAAATAGCTCTTTCTCAAATATAAAGAATATGCCTATTGCTTTCTCTTTGGAACTCTATATTTTTTAGAGGGGGTGGGGATGTTTTCTTAAATTCAATATCCTGCATCACTAGGTGGTCCCTTGTTACTTGAAGTGAAATAATATATAAATCCAAGCCTGTCTAGACATTTTCCAGCTCTGACTTTAGGTTGAAAAAAGTTCATGTCTAGCCAGTTGATGCTGAAGTCAGGTCCTGCTGGTGAGTCGAGCAGCAGCAGCATGAACTGAGGCTGTGTCCCAAATCACACCCTATTTCTTATGTAGTGCACTACATTTTTCCAGAGCCCTGAGAGAAGAAGTTAACTGTCAAAGCTCTTAGCCAAAGTCCCAAATAGCATCCTATTTCCAATATGGGCCCTGGTCAAAAGTAGTGCACTATAAATGGAATAGGGTGCAGCCTGAGAAGTTTAGAGTTGCCTTCTTCTCTCTCTCTCTCTCTCTCTACCTCTCTCTCTCTCTCTCTCTCTATCGCTCTTTCTCTACCTCTCTCTCTCTACCTCTCTCTCTCTCTCTCTCTCTCTCTCTACCTCTCTCTCTCTCTACCTCCCTCCTGCTGCTCTTCCTTTAACACCAGGGAGATCCAGCTTTTAGAGCCACCACTCCTAAGAATTTATGTGTGTGTGTGTGTGTGTGTGTGTGTGTGTGTGCGCGCGCGTGTGTGTGTGTGTGTATGTGTGTGTGTCCAGGCTTGGCGTCGGTAGCTGGGATGTGTGAGCCGGAGAGGAGTTGCAGCATCAATGAAGACATCGGCCTGGGTTCTGCTTTCACCATCGCTCACGAGATTGGCCACAAGTGAGTCCACTCACATTTACTACTTCCTTCACAGAACAGGGCAAACTGGCCCTAACCAGAATAGAAAGAAGAGTGGTAGGCCCCGGTGCACAACTGAGCAAGAGGACAAGTAAATTAGTGTCTGGTTTGAGAAACAGACGCCTCACAAGTCCTCAACTTGCAGCTTCATTAAATAGTACCCGCAAAACACCAGTCTCAACGTCAATAGTGAAGAGGCGACTCCGGGATGCTGGCCTTCTAGGCAGAGTTGAAAAAAATAGCCATATCTCAGACTGGCCAATCAAAATAAAAAATTAAGATGGGCAAAAGGACACATATACTGGACAGAGGAACTCTGCCTAGAAGGCCAGCATCCCGGAGTCGCCTCTTCACTGTTTACGTTCAGACATTTCTAAGTAACCCCAAACCTGCCAATAAAATTTTATTTTATTTATTTGGAACTATTCCTAAAGAATAACCAGATCTTTGGGTTGGTTTGGTTTGGGTTGGTGTGTGTTGGTTTGGTTTGGGTTGGTACAGTTGAAGTCGGAAGTTTACATCAAATCAAATCAAAGTTTATTTGTCACGTGCGCTGAATACAGCAGGCGTAGGTAGACCTTATAGTGAACTGCTTACTTACGGGCTCTAAGCAATAGTACAAAAAAAGTATTAGGTGAACAATAGGTAGGTAAAGAAATAAATTAACAGTAAAAAGACAGGCTATATACAGTAGCGAGGCTACATACAGACACCGGTTAGTCAGGCTGATTGAGGTAGTATGTACATGTAGACATGGTTAAAGTGACTATGCATATATGATGAACAGAGAGTAGAAGTAGCGTAAAATAGGGGTTGGCGGGTGGTGGGTGGCAGGACACAATGCAGATAGCTCGGTTAGCCAATGTGCGGGAGCACTGGTTGGTCGGCCCAATTGAGGTAGTATGTACATGAATGTATAGTTAAAGTGACTATGCATATATGATAAACAGAGAGTAGCAGCAGAGTAAAAAGAGGGGTTGGGGGGGGCACACAATGCAAATAGTCTGGGTAGCCATTTGATTACCTGTTCAGGAGTCTTATGGCTTGGGGGTAAAAACTGTTGAGAAGCCTTTTTGTCCTAGACTTGGCACTCCGGTACCGCTTGCCATGCGGTAGTAGAGAGAACAGTCTGTGGCTGGGGTCTTTGACAATGTTTAGGACCTTCTGACACCGCCTGGTGTAGAGGTCCTGGTGGCAGGCAGCTTGGCCCCAATGATGTACTGGGCCGTTCGCACTACCCTCTGAAGTGCCTTGCAATCAGAGGCCGAGCAATTGCCATACCAGGCAGTGATGCAAGCAGTCAGGATGCTCTCGATGTTGCAGCTGTAGAACCTTTTGAGGATCTCAGGACCCATGCCAAATCTTTTTAGTGTCCTGAGGGGGAATAGGCTTTGTCGTGCCCTCTTTACGACTGTCTTGGTGTGTTTGGACCATTCTAGTTTGTTGTTGATGTAGACATCAAGGAACTTGAACAACCTGCTCCACTACAGCCCCGTCGATGAGAATGGGGGCGTGCTCGGTCCTCATTTTCCTGTAGTCCACAATAATCTCCTCTGTCTTGGTTACGTTGAGGGATAGGTTGTTATTCTGGCACCACCGGGCCAGGTCTCTGACTTCCTCCCTATAGGCTGTCTCGTCGTTGTCGGGGATCAGGCCTACCACTGTTGTGTTGTCTTCAAACTTAGTGATGCTGTTGGAGTTGTGCCTGGCCATGCAGTCGTGGGTGAACAGGGAGTACAGGAGGGGACTGAGTATGCACCCCTGGGGAGCTCCAGTGTTGAGGATCAGCGTGGCAGATGTGTTGCTACATACCTTCACCACCTGGGGGTGGCCCATCAGGAAGTCCAGGATCCAGTTGCAAAGGGAGGTGTTTAGTCCCAGGATCCTTAGCTTAGTGATGAGCTTTGCCAAATACATTTAAACTCGGTTTTTCACAATTCCTGACATTTAATCCAAGCAAATATTCCCTGTTTTAGGTCAGTTAGGATCACCACTTTATTTTAAGAATGTGAAATTTCAGAATAATAGTAGAGAGAATGATTTATTACAGCTTTTATTTCTTTCATCACATTCCCAGTGGGTCAGAAGTTTACATACACTAAATTAGTATTTGGTAGTATTGCCTTTAAATTGTTGAACTTGGGTCAAACGTTTCAGGTAGCCTTCCACAAGCTTCCCACAATAAGTTAGGTGAATTTTGGCCCATTCCACATGACAGAGCTGGTGTAACTGAGTCAGGTTTGTAGGCCTCCTTGCTCGCACACATTTTTTCAGTTCTGCCCACAACTTTTTTATAGGATTGAGGTCAGGGCTTTGTGATGGCCACTCCAATACCTTGACTTTGTTGTCCTTTAGCCAATTTGCCACAACTTTGGAAGTATGCTTGGGGTCATTGTCCATTTGGAAGACCCATTTGCGACCAAGCTTTAACTTCCTGACTGATGTCTTGAGATGTTGCTTCAATATATCCACATAATTTTCCATCCTCATGATGTCATCTATTTTGTGAAGTGCACCAGTCCCTCCTGCAGCAAAGCACTCCCACAACATGATGCTGCCATCCCGGTGCTTCACGGTTGGGATGGTGTTCTGCGGCTTGCAAGCCTCCCCCTTTTTCCTCCAAACATAACAATGGTCATTATGGCCAAACAGTTCTATTTTTGTTTCATCAGACCAGAGGACATTTCTCCAAAAAGTACGATCTTTGTCCCCATGTGCAGTTGCAAACCGTAGTCTGGCTTTTTTATGGCGGTGTTGGAGCAGTGGCTTCTTCCTTGCTGAGCAGCTTTTTAGGTTATGTCTATATAGGACTTGTTTTTACTGTGGATATAGATACTTTTGTACCTGTTTCCTCCAGCATCTTCACAAGGGCCTTTGCTGTTGTTCTGGGATTGATTTGCACTTTTCGCACCAAAGTACGTTCATCTCCAGGAGACAGAACGTGTCTCCTTCCTGAGTGGTATGATGGCTGCGTGGTCCCATGGTGTTTATACTTGCGTACTATTGTTTGTACAGATGAACGTGGTACCTTCAGGCATTTGGAAATTGCTCCCAAGGATGAACCAGACTTGTGAAGGTCTACATTTTTTTTTCTGAGGTCTTGGCTGATTTCTTTTGATTTTCCCAAGCAAAGAGGCACTGAGTTTGAAGGTAGGCCTTGAAATACATCCACAGGTACACCTCCAATTGACTGATATGATGTCAATTAGCCTATCAGAAGCTTCTAAAGCCATCATTTTCTGTAATTTTCCAAGCTGTTTAAAGGCACAGTCAACCTTCTGACCCACTGGAATTGTGATACAGTGAATTATAAGTGAAATAATCTGTCTGTAAACAATTGTTGGAAAAATTACTTGTGTCATGCAAAAAGTAGATGTCAAAGGCCAGATCCTAGGAAGAAACCTAGAGAGGAACCTGGCTATGAGGGGTGGCCAGTCCTCTTCTGGCTGTGCCGGGTGGAGATTATAGCAGAACATGGCCAAGATGTTCAAATGTTCATAGATGACCAACAGGGTCAAATAATAATAATCACAGTGGTTGTCAAGGGTGCAATAGGTCAGCACTTTACATGGGATAAACAAACGTAAGGTCAATAACACAATAGAAAAATCTATGTACAGTGTGTGCAAATGTAGTAAGATTAGGGAGGTAAGGCAATAAATAGCCCATAGTTGTGAAAAATTGACAATTTAGCATTAACACTGGAGTGGTAGATGTGCAGATGATGATGTGCAAGTAGAGATACTGGGGTGCAAAAGAGCAACAACAACAAAAATAACAATGTGGGGATGAGGTAATTGGGTGGGTTATTTACAGATGGGCTGTGTACAAACCATTTTTATATGGTCCTTGCTTTGTGCACGGGGCATTGTCATGCTGAAACAGAAAAGGGCCTTCCCCAAACTGTTGCCACAAAGTTGGAAGCACAGAAGCAGTTAGAATATCATTGCATGCTATAGCTTTAAGATTTCCCTTCACTGGAACTAAGGGACCTAGCCCGAAACATGAAAAACAGCCCCAGACCATTTTCTCTCCTCCATCAAACTTTACAGTTGTCACTATGCGTTCGGGCAGGTAGCGTTCTCCTAGCATTCGGAAAACCCAGATTTCGAACTAGCAGATGGTGAAGCGTGGACTGCTCCGGAGTCCAATGGTGGCGAGCTTTACACCACTCCAGTCGACACTTGATATTGCGCATGGTGATCTTAGGCTTTTGTGTGGCTGCTCGGCCATGGAAACCCATTTCATGAAGCTCCCGACGAACAGTTACTGTGCTGAGGTTGTTTCCAGAGGCAGTTTGGAACTCAGTAGTGAGTGTTGCAACCTTGACAGATGATTTTTAAGCACTTCAGCACTCGGCAGTCCCGTTCTGTGAGCTTGTGTGGTCTACCACTTCACGGCTGAGCCGTTGTTGCTCCTAGATGTTTCCACTTCACAATAATAACACTTACAGTTGACCGGGGCAGCTCTAGCAGGGCAGAAATTTGATGAACTGACTTGTTGTTATGACGGTGCCAAGTTGAAAGTCACTGAGCTCTTCAGTAAGGACATTCTGCTGCCAATGTTTGTCTATGGACATTGCATGGCTATGTGCTCGATTTTATACACCTGTCAGCAATGGGTTTGGCTGAAATAGCCAAATATATTAATTTGAAAGGTTGTCCACATACTTTTTAATATACAGTGCATTCGGAAAGTATTCAAACCCCTTCCTTTTTTCCAAATTTTGTTAAGTTACAGAATTATTCTAAAATGGATTAAATAAAACATTTCCTCATCAATCTACACACAACACCCCATAATGACAAAGTGAAAACAGGTTTATATAAAGTTATAAAAATGTATTAAAAATAAAAACAGAAATACCTTATTTACATAAGTATTCAGACCCTTTGCTATGATACTCGAAATTGAGCTCAGGTGCATCCTGTTTCCATTGATCATCCTTGAGATGTTTCTACAACTTGATTGGAGTCCACCTGTGGTACATTCAATTGATTGGACATGGTTGGGAAAGGCACACACCTGTCTATGTAAGGTCCCACAGTTGACAGTGCATGTCAGAGCAAAAACCAAGCCATGAGATCGAAGGAATTGTCCGTAGAGCTTAGAGACAGGATTGTGTCCAGGCACAGATCTGTGGAAGGGTGCCAAAAAATGTCTGCAGCATTGAAGGTCCCCAAAGTACAGAGAGATCCTTGATGAAAACCTGGTCCAGAGCACTCAGGGCCTCGACTGGGGCGCATGTTCACCTTCCAACAGGACAACGACCCTAAGTACACGGACAAGACAACGCAGGAGTGGCTTCGGGACAAGTCTCTGAATGTCCATGAGTGGCCCTGCCAGAGCCCAGACTTGAACCCGATGGAACATCTCTAGAGAGACCTGAAAATAGCTGTGCATCAACGCTACCCATCCAACCTGACAGAACTTGAGAGGTTCTGCAGAGAAGAATGGGAGAAACTCCCCAAATACAGGTGTGCCAAGCTTGTAGTGTCATACCCAAGAAGACTCAAGGTTGTAATTGCTGTCAAAGGTGCTTCAACAAAGTACTGAGTAAAGTGTCTGAATTCTTATGTAAATGTGATATTTCTGTTTTTATTTGTAATAACTTTGCAAAAAATTCTAAAAACCTGTTTTTGATTTGTCTTTATTGGGTATTGTGTGTAGATTGATGAGGAATTGTAACAAAATGTGAAAAAAGTCAAGGAGTCTGAATACTTTCCGAATGCAATGCATGCTGTGTTTGCTCATGCTAATGAAAGTGTCCACATACCTCCTGAATATAAAGTTGAATAATGATGAATGATTGGTCTACGTATCCACTCCCTGGGGTTCACAGAGATGGCCATTTCCTTTATAATGTCTCGTGTCTGCTTCTGTTTTGGGGCAGTTGTAAAAATGGTCTCTGCAAGGAGAGGATGTATAAAAAAAAGTTAGCCACGGTCTCAGGACGGCTGATTTATTTCCAGAGTAGGGTAAAATGTCATAAACGCCAGCGTTAGAAAAACAGGCCGGGCTGTGGGATGTGGTGGGTTGTTATATACATTACAACTGATCTGTGCTTTTGGACGATCAGGGAAACTAAGCTTCGGCTTCATGCCGTAACGCAAGCTTTTCTTTCGTTTAGATATTCAGACAGATACAGTTTTTGAGTTACATACATTTTTTTGTTAAACAGATTTATTTGCAGCCAAGCCAGTGCTCAGTCAAGTTGGGCAGCAGAAACCAGAAAGCAGAAACCTTTCTTTCTGTTTGGAGGTTCACACTAGAGAGCTGCTCTGATCAGACGGACGCTGAGAGAGAGAGAGAGAGCAGTATTTGTGTTTATGGGGGAGGGTGGACGAGTAGGGGTTGAACCAGGCCTGGGCTGTGTACTGTATATTCTATAACGCTATTTGAATGTTTGGTTTGTTAAATGTGATACGACGTATGTAACGTCCATGTTTTATAGTTTACTCTGCTACTTGAGTCATCCCTCTCCGCTCTCTCTCTCTCAATTCAATTCAATTCAACGGGCTTTATTGGCATGGGAAACATATGTTAACCAAAGCAAGTGAGGTAGATAATATACAAAAGTGAAATAAACAATACAAATTAACAGTAAACATTACACATACAGAAGTTTCAAAACAGTAAAGACATTAAAAATGTAATATTATATATATATGTGTGTGTATGTGTGTGTGTATATACACTGCTCAAAAAAATAAAGGAAACACTAAAATAACACATCCTAGATCTGAATGAATGAAATATTCTTATTAAATACTTTTTTCTTTACATAGTTGAATGTGCTGACAACAAAATCACACAAAAATGATCAATGGAAATCAAATTTGTCAACCCATGGAGGTCTGGATTTGGAGTCACACTCAAAATTAAAGTGGAAAACCACACTACAGGCTGATCCAACTTTGATGTAATGTCCTTAAAACAAGTCAAAATGAGGTCCAGTAGTGTGTGTGGCCTTCATGTGCCTGTATGACCTCCCTACAACGCCTGGGCATGCTCCTGATGAGGTGGCGGATGGTCTCCTGAGGGATCTCCTCCCAGACCTGGACTAAAGCATCCGCCAACTCCTGGACAGTCTGTGGTGCAACCACATGGATGGTTGGAGCGAGATATGATGTCCCAGATGTGCTCAATTGGATTCAGGTCTGGGGAACGGGTGGGCCAGTCCATAGCATCAATGCCTTCCTCTTGCAGGAACTGCTGACACACTCCAGCCACATGAGGTCTAGCATTGTCTTGCATTAAGAGGAACCCAGGGCCAACCGCACCAGCATATGGTCTCACAAAGGGGTCTGAGGATCTCATCTCGGTACCTAATGGCAGTCAGGCTACCTCTGGCGAGCACATAGAGGGCTGTGCAGCCCCCCAAAGAAATGCCAACCCACACCATGACTGACTCCTGACTGGCCAAACCGGTCATGCTGGAGGATGTTGCAGGCAGCAGAACGTTCTCCACGGCGTCTCCAGACTCTGTTACGTCTGTCACATGTGCTCAGTGTGAACCTGCTTTCATCTGTGAAGGGCACAGGGCGCCAGTGGCGAATTTGCCAATCTTGGTGTTCTCTGGCAAATGCCAAATGTCCTGCACGGTGTTGGGCTGTAAGCACAACCCCCACCTGTGGATGTCGGGCCCTCATACCACCCTCATGGAGTCTGTTTCTGACCATTTGAGCAGACACATGCACATTTGTGGCCTGCTGGAGGTCATTTTGCAGGGCTCTGGCAGTGCTCCTCCTGCTCCTCCTTGCACAAAGGCGGAGGTAGCGGTCCTGCTGCTGGGTTGTTGCCCTCCTACGGCCTCCTCCACATCTCCTGATGTACTGGCCTGTCTCCTGGTAACGCCTCCATGCTCTGGACACTACGCTGACAGACACAGCCACAGCTCGCATTGATGTGCCATCCTGGATGAGCTGCACTACCTGAGCCACTTGTGTGGGTTGTAGACTCCGTCTCATGCTACCACTAGAGTGAAAGCACCGCCAGCATTCAAAAGTGACCTAAACATCAGCCAGGAAGCATAGGAACTGAGAAGTGGTCTGTGGTCACCACCTGCAGAACCACTCCTTTATTGGGGGTGTCTTGCTAATTGCCTATAATTTCCACCTGTTTTCTATTCCATTTGCACAACAGCATGTGAAATGTATTGTCAATAAGTGTTGCAGTTTGATTTCACAGAAGTGTGATTGACTTGGAGTTACATTCTGTTGTTTAAGTGTTCCTTTAATTTTTTGAGCAGTGTTGTAACAATGTACAAATGGTTAAGGAAAATGAATAAGCATAAATATGGGTTGTATTTACAATGGTGTTTGTTCTTCACTGTTGCCCTTTTCTTGTGGCAACAGGTCACAAATCTTGCTGCTGTGATGGCACACTGTGGAATTTCACCCAGTAGATATGGGAGTTTATCAAAATTGGATTTGGTTTAGAAATCTTTGTGGATCTGTGTAATCTGAGGGAAATATGTCTCTCTAATATGGTCATACATTGGGCAGGAGGTTAGGAAATGCAGCTCAGTTTCCACCTCATTTTGTGGGCAGTGAGCACATAGCCTCTCTTCTCTTGAGAGCCATGTCTGCCTACGGCGGCCTTTCTCAATAGCAAGGCTATGCTAACTAAGTCTATACATAGTCAAAGCTTTCCTTAAGTTTGGGTCAATCACGGTGTTCAGGTATTCTGCCTCTCTCTCTCTCTCTCTCTCTCCATGCCGCTTTCCATACAGACCTAGTCCCACCCCCTGTCACTCAAGGATTGCATTTGTTGTTGCTTGACCACGAGACACTTTCGTTCAGTCTGCATGGTCAATGCAGCACATGCAACAATGTTGATGACAACGATGTTGTTTCCACTTTGATCTTAATAGAAATCCACAAGCGTTTTATAATTACAATATTCGTTTGTGTTTCTTATATCTGCAAACAGCTAGTTTGTATTTTCTTAGCAAGTTAAACTAAATTGTGTTAGCCACTAATGCTAATCGCTAGTTAGCTGGCTAATAAAAGTAGTGAGTCAGAGCAAACGTAGCTAGCTAATACAGCCTGATACCAGTGCTGGTGGAGGCTTAAATCAGCATGTTGTTTGTGCAACAGTATCTTCTAAATCAAAGAGGAATAGGCTAATAATGAATATGTTGGCTACATGAATAAAGATTTAATGTAGCCAAAGATTACAGGGTCCCCGAGGAAACACGGAACATCGTCCATGGCATTTCCATTTGTTGTCATGTCAATCAATACTCTATTCAAAGTGCCCATTATGATTTATTTGCTAGCTATATAATTAGAATAAATATCCTATTTCCATGATTCCAAAAGTTCACCCAAGTGTTTTGCTCTAAATCGCAATTGCAACATTTGGTTAAATATAAGGCCTAGTTTTTTTGCCCATATCGTGGCAGTGTGGAAATGATCTCACATGAGTGCAGGAAATGCAGAACTTGATGAAATGCAGAACTTGATGAAATGCAGGAAATTATTTTAGGTTGAAGTTGAATTGAACAGTATAAAACAATCCGAATGGAGAAAGACTCATTGAAATAATGTTTAATATATGTGATACCACTCCAGGGTCACGCACTACTCATGAAGCAAATTTAGAACTTTTATTAATCAAAAACATAAAATACCGTCAAATACCATCAAAAATGTATGTCTGTCTGTCTGTCTGTCTCTCTCTCTCTCTCTCTCTCTCTCTCTCTCTCTCTCTCTCTCACTCTCTCACTCTCTCTTTCTATTTCTCTCTCCCTCTCTCCTCTCTTTCTTTATCTGTCTCTCTCCTTCCCCCCTCTCTTTCTCTCTGTATCTCTGTCTCTCTCTCTCTCTCTCTCTCTCTCTCTCTGTATCTCTGTCTCTCTCTCTCTCTCTCTCTCTTTCACTCTCTCTTTCCCTCTCTTTCTATTTCTCTCTCCCTCTCTCTTCTCTTTCTTTATCTGTCTCTCTCCTTCCCCCCTCTCTCTCTCTCTGTATCTATGTCTCTCTGTCTCTCTCTCTCTTTCCCCAAGTCTCATTGAGAGCATAGAGAGTTTGGCTCTGGTCTATCCCCACCTCCCTCCTCCCCTGTCTGTAGCTGGCTGCTGTTCTGTTACTGGCCAGTCCAGACCTGTAGATGGTGATTGATTGACAGGCAGGTAGCATCAGGGTGGTGATTAAAACTCTCTGCTCCCTCCAGCGCTCCAGACAAAGCCTGACCCCTGACCTCTAGTCCCCTCTACACCAGCTGTTACATCCAGGAGCCACGGAGCCCTTTCTAACATCTCTAACCCTGCCCTACATGTAGGGGAGGTGCCGGGCAGAGTTATAGAAGAGGTAGAAAAGGGCTGCAGGTAGCCTAGCGGTTAAGAGCATTGGGCCAGTAACTGAAAGGTTGCTGGTTTGAATCCCCGAGCCGACTAGGTGACCAATCTGTCTATATGCCCTTGAGCAAGGCACTTAACTCTAATTGGTCCTGTAAGTCACTCTGGATAAGAGCGTCTGTAAAATGAGGTAGAGGGAAGTAGAGATACATTCCCAGAGGTAATTAAGTTTGAACCTATCTGACTGCTCTGCACCCATTGGCCACAGTATTAGATATCTCTCTCAGTGACACCACCCATCTCTCTTTGAATGGCATTTTTGGCCAATCTGGGTAAAAGCTGTCCTCAGGCACAGATCTAAGATCATCTGATCCTCCCCCAAACCATACCTTAACCTATATGGTTGGAAAAAGAAAAACTGACTGTAGATCTTTAAGTCTTGAGGCAATTTCATCTTTCTCCATGTTTGACCCACCCTCCTCTCTGTCCTCCATTTTGCACTTACAGTTTTGGGATGAACCATGATGGAATAGGAAACTCATGTGGGACTAAAGGCCATGAGGCAGCCAAGCTGATGGCGGCCCACATCACAGCTAACACCAACCCCTTCTCCTGGTCGGCCTGCAGTAAGAACTACATCACCAGCTTCCTCGAGTAAGTGGAAGAGGGGCATTCCTCAGCGTGTGTGTGTGTACCTATCTCTGCCTGTGTGTAGAGATCTCAGTTTATTCTCACTTAAAACCACCTATTGAAACTCTTGTACATATCCTGAACCAATCCTTAACTTCCTCAGTCTGTAAAAAGACATGTATGGCCTTCCAGCCATCCAAACATTGATCCTAGGTTTTGAGACAGAAACAGAAAGCCTACACTTCTCCTCCTCAAAATGATCTTTCTCTCCATGCCTTGAATAACAGATTGATTTGTTTTCTTGCTTCAGTGAAGAAGGATAATTCTTAGTTTATTTCAAATATTTGTCTTAATTTGATAAGTGCCCCTCAGGACTGGCTGATGGTAGCAGATAGAGCCTGGGTTTAGAAGTATGAAATAAATCTTCCAGTCAGACAGCGTCCATAGAAAACAAAGTCACTTGGCCTTGAAGGTCCTCAACTCTTAAACTCGTTGAATGGTTTTCAGTGAGCATGTGTGTGTGTGTGTGTGTGTGTGTGTGTGTGTGTGTGTGTGTGTGTGTGTGTGTGTGTGTGTGTGTGTGTGTGTGTGTGTGTGTGTGTGTGTGTGTGTGTGTGAGCAGGGATAATGGTGGTTCTGGTTGTCAGAGTGTGTTCTCTGGTGAAAGCCTTCAGAGTGCTACTTGCAACACAAAGTAGCATTGGCACATAAACATAGACATTACAGTACCATGTGCCAACTTCTCACAGTAACACACAGGGATGCCTCTTCACGGTTTCTGGACCTTCTCACTACGGCCTTCTCTTCTCACGGTTGGATCATCTTGGAGTCTAGTACTGTTTCAGACCATGGGCATAGAGGATTCATAATTTGTGACCCCTTATTTCTGCCACTGTTTCTCCTTTGAAAGTCTGTTGTAGATGGATTGTAAGCTTTCACAGAATTCATTTTTGTCTGTGTCTTTTCAGTTCTGCTTTTTACTTTTTGATGTCTGTCTTTCTCCTATGAAGTTTTGTCTGTAAACTAGACTTACCCTCCCGAGGGTTCTCTCCCTCCAACAGATTTGTAGATATGTCACACGTTTCTTCTTGCCAAGTAAAAAACTTTGGCTGTGGTCTTGGCCTAGATACACTGGTGCAATATGTGGCTGGTTTTTGGGGTTCTGAAGAATGGTTTATGAATGCAAACATAGTTCAGACACAGTATGTCATAAATCAATAGTTTAGTAACTTTTAGCCTAGCTACGTTCACTATAGACATAGGACATGGCGAACACTCCAGTGTGGTCACTGGCCAATCCTTTTGAGCTTTTTTATTGAACCAATATCTAGTCTTAAAGGAATATTCTACCCAAATACTATCTTTTGGTATTTGTTTCATTAGTCCATTGTTGACATTGTCCCAAAAACGTTTTGCTTGTCAACAATCAAGTTTTCAAGATATGTAACTTTCTTAATATAGAAATAGTCCCCGCATGATGCAAAACGCAGAATCACATAATGCAAAATGAATCATACAGGGACGATTGCTTTAATTTGAAAGTTACATTACATAGAATGAAATACATTCTTATATTATTATACCTAGTAATAATTCCTAGTTAATCTAGTTAATATCTATTGGCTCCCGAGTGGCGTAGCAGTCTAAGGCACTGTATCTCCAACGCAGAGACGTCACTACAATCCCTGGTTCGAATCCAGGCTGTATCACATCTAGCCGTGATTGGGAGTCCTGCAGGGCAGTGCACAATTGTCCCAGTGTCGTCTGGTTTTGGCCCGGGTAGGCCACCATTGTAAATAACTATTTTTCTTAACTGAATTGCCTAATTAAATAAAGGTTAAATAAATAAATAATAAAATATCTAGTCTTAACATAGCTGACCAAGGTGGGAGTTGAGGGACCGGTTCTTATTAGAAGAGATTTCCTCTGTGACAGGGTAATGAACTTGGCTTATCCCAGAGGACAAGAAGCTGCTTCAACTGGCAAATAATACTTTCTATATTTAAACATCAGACTATTTGGTTTGTCCCCGAACCAATAAACAGTGGGGTCTGCCCCAGCCCTTGTCTGCCATGGTGTGGGTCAGTGTGGTGGGCTGGGGGGGGGCTAGCAAGGCTCTCTCTGGTGAGACGGACCTCTCCACATCAGGGAAAAATATTACTCCACCACAGATAAACAGAGAGATAGTTTCCTATTACATGTCCAGTCTGATAGTGTGGATTAGATGTGCAGTCTGATAGTGTGGATTAGATGTGCAGTCTGATAGTGTAGATTAGATGTGCAGTCTGATAGTGTGGGTTAGATGTGCAGTCTGATAGTGTGGATTAGATGTGCAGTCTGATAGTGTGGGTTAGATGTGCAGTCTGATAGTGTGGGTTAGATGTGCAGTCTGATAGTGTGGGTTAGATGTGCAGTCTGATAGTGTGGATTTGATGTGCAGTCTGATAGTGTGGATTAGATGTGCAGTCTGATAGTGTTGGTTAGATGTGCAGTCTGATAGTGTTGGTTAGATGTGCAGTCTGATAGTGTAGATTAGATGTGCAGTCTGATAGTGTGGGTTAGATGTGCAGTCTGATAGTGTGGATTTGATGTGCAGTCTGATAGTGTGGATTAGATGTGCAGTCTGATAGTGTGGATTAGATGTGCAGTCTGATAGTGTGGGTTAGGTATGCAGTCTGATAGTGTTGGTTAGATGTGCAGTCTGATAGTGTTGGTTAGATGTGCAGTCTGATAGTGTGGATTAGATGTGCAGTCTGATAGTGTGGATTTGATGTGCAGTCTGATAGTGTGGATTAGATGTGCAGTCTGATAGTGTGGATTAGATGTGCAGTCTGATAGTGTGGATTAGATGTGCTGTCTGATAGTGTGGATTAGATGTGCAGTCTGATAGTGTGGATTAGATGTGCAGTCTGATAGTGTGGGTTAGATGTGCAGTCTGATAGTGTGGGTTAGATGTGCAGTCTCATAGTGTGGATTAGATGTGCAGTCTGATAGTGTGGATTAGATGTGCTGTCTGATAGTGTGGATTAGATGTGCAGTCTGATAGTGTGGATTATATGTGCAGTCTAATAGTGTGGATTAGATGTGCAGTCTGATAGTGTGGATTAGATGTGCAGTCTGATAGTGTGGATTAGATGTGCAGTCTGATAGTGTGGGCTAGGTATGCAGTCTGATAGTATGGGTTAGGTGTGCAGTCTGACAGTGTGGATTAGATGAGCAGTCTGATAGTGTTGGTTAGATGTGCAGTCTGATAGTGTGGGTTAGGTGTGCAGTCTGATAGTGTGGATTAGATGTGCAGTCTGATGGTGTGGATTTGATGTGCAGTCTGATAGTGTGGATTAGATGTTGAGTCGGATAATGTGGGTTAGATGTGCAGTCTGATAGTGTGGATTAGATGTGCAGTCTGATAGTGTGGTTTAGGTGTGCAGTCTGATAGTTTGGATTAGATGTGCAGTCTGATAGTGTGTGTTAGATGTGCAGTCGGATAGTGTGGGTTAGGCGTGCAGTCTGATAGTGTGGATTAGAAGTGCAGTCTGATAGTGTGGATTAGATGTGCAGTCTGATAGTGTGGATTAGAAGTGCAGTCTGATAGTGTGGATTAGATGTGCAGTCTGATAGTGTGGATTAGATGTGCAGTCTGATAGTGTGGGTTAGGTGTGCAGTCGGATAGTGTGGGTTAGGCGTGCAGTCTGATAGTGTGGATTAGATGTGCAGTCTGATAGTGTGGATTAGATGTGCAGTCTGATAGTGTGGGTTAGATGTGCAGTCTGATAGTGTGGGTTAGATGTGCAGTCTCATAGTGTGGATTAGATGTGCAGTCTGATAGTGTGGATTAGATGTGCTGTCTGATAGTGTGGATTAGATGTGCAGTCTGATAGTGTGGATTATATGTGCAGTCTAATAGTGTGGATTAGATGTGCAGTCTGATAGTGTGGATTAGATGTGCAGTCTGATAGTGTGGATTAGATGTGCAGTCTGATAGTGTGGGCTAGGTATGCAGTCTGATAGTATGGGTTAGGTGTGCAGTCTGACAGTGTGGATTAGATGAGCAGTCTGATAGTGTTGGTTAGATGTGCAGTCTGATAGTGTGGGTTAGGTGTGCAGTCTGATAGTGTGGATTAGATGTGCAGTCTGATGGTGTGGATTTGATGTGCAGTCTGATAGTGTGGATTAGATGTTGAGTCGGATAATGTGGGTTAGATGTGCAGTCTGATAGTGTGGATTAGATGTGCAGTCTGATAGTGTGGTTTAGGTGTGCAGTCTGATAGTTTGGATTAGATGTGCAGTCTGATAGTGTGTGTTAGATGTGCAGTCGGATAGTGTGGGTTAGGCGTGCAGTCTGATAGTGTGGATTAGAAGTGCAGTCTGATAGTGTGGATTAGATGTGCAGTCTGATAGTGTGGATTAGAAGTGCAGTCTGATAGTGTGGATTAGATGTGCAGTCTGATAGTGTGGATTAGATGTGCAGTCTGATAGTGTGGGTTAGGTGTGCAGTCGGATAGTGTGGGTTAGGCGTGCAGTCTGATAGTGTGGATTAGAAGTGCAGTCTGATAGTGTGGATTAGATGTGCAGTCTGATAGTGTGGATTAGATGTGCAGTATGATAGTGTGGGTTAGGTATGCAGTCTGATAGTTTGGGGGGGACCTAGAGGCTGCTGGCTGCTTTCACACTGCCTCTCGCCAATCTGCATGGTAAAGAGAAGATGATTTTAATTTGATTGTTTATTTTGTCATTCGATAGCCCTTTTCGGTGTAGCTCCTACTGATGAGACAACTTGTAGTTGAAATGGTTATTCTGATCAGACAGTCCCAACCTCTGATCAAGAAGAGGGAGACTGTCATGGCACAGCTCTCGAGTTCACTCACTCTTTCCTCTTTTCTGTTTCTTTCTGTTCTCTGTGTCATTCCTCTCTCTCCTCCCCCCTCTCTCTTTCTGGGTCTGTGAATTCATAAACTAAATGTATCTAAGCGTTTATGTTGTCAGCGAGCCATCTTATCCTTTCGAGGGATGAGAAGCATTCTGCAGCACACTGCTGCTGCTGCCACGGCTCTAATGTGTATTACAATGACTCTAATGTGTATTACAATGCCTCTAATGTGTATTACAATGGCTCTAATGTGTATTACAATGACTCTAATGTGTATTACAATGGCTTTAATGTGTATTACAATGACTCTAATGTGTATTACAATGGCTCTAATGTGTATTACAATGGCTCTAATGTGTATTACAATGACTCTAATGTGTATTACAATGACTCGAATGTGTATTACAATGGCTCTAATGTGTATTACAATGGCTCTAATGTGTATTACAATGGCTCTAATGTGTGTTACAATGGCTCTAATGTGTATTACAATGACTCTAATGTGTATTACAATGGCTCTAATGTGTATTACAATGACTCTAATGTGTATTACAATGGCTCTAATGTGTATTACAATGACTCTAATGTGTATTACAATGACTTTAATGTGTATTACAATGACTCTAATGTGTATTACAATAACTCTAATGTGTATTACAATGACTCTAATGTGTATTACAATGACTCTAATGTGTATTACAATGACTATTACTAACCCTGAGTAGTAGTAGTTGTAGTAATAATAGTACCAGTGGTTATCGTAGAAGTAAAAGTTATAGCTATCGTAAATATAGCAGAGCAGGACATAGTACTAGTACAAGTGGTAATAGTAGAAGTAGAAGTTATAGCTATCGTAAATATAGCAGAGCAGGACATAGTAATAGTCTTCGGTAAGAGCCAGTCGTCTGCCCTCAGAGCGGACAGGGAGACAGGGAGAGAACAGAGAAGCATCCGTTCAGCAACACCACTATGTCTTAAACAAGCTCAACTTCCCAACCCAGAATAAACACACACAACCAACCTAACAAAAGCTGCTCTGTCTGTCCTGCCTGCTTTCCTGGCCACACTTTTAGTATTTCTGTTTTTTCAGGCAGCGTTAAAAAGTTGCTAAACCAGAATACAAAATTGCAGTCTTTCTCTGTGTATCTTTTCAGAGTGAGTTCTCTGTGCTTTGTCCTTCTGTGTGTGTGCTTTTGTGTGTGTGTTTGTGTGTTTTTGTGTGTGTGCTTGTTTTCAGAGTGAGTTCTCTGTGTGTGTGTGTTTGTGTGTAAGTGCGTGTGTGCGTGTGTGCATTGGACATATTTCTATCTGACAAACAGACTAAACAGAGTTCCAGCTTTGGACTGGTGACCTCAGGACTTTTCTCTCTCTTTCTCTCCTTCTGTCATTTTACTGGCTCCTCTGTGGATTCCATACGTACGGTGCCGTCACAGCGCCATATCAGCGGAGAGCAGTGAGTTTCAGACAAACAGACAGACAAACAGACACCGTTGGCTGCTCATAGTCTGGGTTTTCCTCCTCTCTTCTCCTTGTTGTGTTTTTCCTCGTCTATACATTTTTTCACCTCTTCTCCCCCTTAACTCTATCTATTGGGTAAGAGGCAGACTTCTCCCCCTTAACTCTATCTATTGGGTAAGAGGCAGACTTCTCCCCCTTCACTCTATCTATTGGGTAAGAGGCAGACTTGTCCCCCTTCACTCTATCTATTGGGTAAGAGGCAGACTTCTCCCCCTTCACTCTATCTATTGGGTAAGAGGCAGACTTGTCCCCCTTCACTCTATCTATTGGGTAAGAGGCAGACTTCTCCCCCTTCACTCTATCTATTGGGTAAGAGGCAGACCTGTCACCCTTCACTCTATCTATTGGGTAAGAGGCAGACTTCTCCCCCTTCACTCTATCTATTGGGTAAGAGGCAGACTTCTCCCCCTTCACTCTATCTATTGGGTAAGAGGCAGACTTCTCCCCCTTCACTCTATCTATAGGGTTAGAGGCAGACTTCTCCCCCTTCAATCTATAGGGTTAGAGGCAGACTTCTCCCCCTTCAATCTATAGGGTTAGAGGCAGACTTGTCCCCCTTCACTCTATCTATAGGGTTAGAGGCAGACTTCTCCCCCTTCATGCTATCTATAGGGTTAGAGGCAGACTTCTCCCCCTTCACTCTATCTATAGGGTTAGAGGCAGACTTCTCCCCCTTCACTCTATCTATAGGGTTAGAGGCAGACTTCTCCCCCTTCAATCTATAGGGTTAGAGGCAGACTTCTCCCCCTTCAATCTATAGGGTTAGAGGCAGACTTGTCCCCATTCACTCTATCTATAAGGTTAGAGGCAGACTTCTCCCCCTTCACTCTATCTATAAGGTTAGAGGCAGACTTCCTCCCTTCACTCATATCTATAAGGTTAGAGGCAGACGTGTCCCCCTTCACTCTATCTATAGGGTTAGAGGCAGACTTCTCCCCCTTCACTCTATCTATAGGGTTAGAGGCAGACTTCTCCCCCTTCAATCTATAGGGTTAGAGGCAGACTTCTCCCCCTTCAATCTATAGGGTTAGAGGCAGACTTGCCCCCCTTCACTCTATCTATAAGGTTAGAGGCAGACTTCTCCCCCTTCACTCTATCTATAAGGTTAGAGGCAGACTTGTCCCCCTTCACGCTATCTATAAGGTTAGAGGCAGACTTCTCCCCCTTCACTCTATCTATAGGGTTAGAGGCAGACTTCTCCCCCTTCATGCTATCTATAGGGTTAGAGGCAGACTTCTCCCCCTTCAATCGATCTATAAGGTTAGAGGCAGACTTGTCCCCCTTCACTCTATCTATAGGGTTAGAGGCAGACTTCTCCCCCTTCACTCTATCTATAGGGTTAGAGGCAGACTTCTCCCCCTTCAATCTATAAGGTTAGAGGCAGACTTCTCCCCCTTCAATCTATAGGGTTAGAGGCAGACTTGTCCCCCTTCACTCAATCTATAAGGTTAGAGGCAGACTTCTCCGCCTTCACTCTATCTATAGGGTTAGAGGCAGACTTCTCCCCCTTCAATCTATAGGGTTAGAGGCAGACTTCTCCCCCTTCAATCTATAGGGTTAGAGGCAGACTTGTCCCCTTTCACTCTATCTATAAGGTTAGAGGCAGACTTGTCCCCCTTCACTCTATCTATAGGGTTAGAGGCAGACTTTTCCCCCTTCACTTGATCTATAGGGTTAGAGGCAGACTTCTCCGCCTTCAATCTATAGGGTTAGAGGCAGACTTCTCCCCCTTCAATCTATAGGGTTAGAGGCAGACTTGCCCCCCTTCACTCTATCTATAGGGTTAGAGGCAGACTTGTCCCCCTTCACGCTATCTATAAGGTTAGAGGCAGACTTGTCCCCCTTCACTCTATCTATAGGGTTAGAGGCAGACTTCTCCCCCTTCACTCTATCTATAGGGTTAGAGGCAGACTTCTCCCCCTTCACTCTATCTATAAGGTTAGAGGCAGACTTGTCCCCCTTAACTCTATCTATAAGGTTAGAGGCAGACTTGTCCCCCTTCACTCTATCTATAAGGTTAGAGGCAGACTTCTCCCCCTTCACTCTTTCTATAAGGTTAGAGACAGACTTGTCCCCCTTCACTCTATCTATAAGGTTAGAGGCATACTTCTCCCCCTTCACTCAATCTATAGGGTTAGAGGCAGACTTCTCCCCCTTCACTCTATCTATAAGGTTAGAGGCAGACTTCTCCCCCTTCACTATATCTATAAGGTTAGAGGCAGACTTCTCCCCCTTCACTCTGTCTATAAGGTTAGAGGCATACTTCTCCCCCTTCACCCTATCTATAAGGTTAGAGGCAGACTTCTCCCCCTTCACTCTATCTATTGGGTTAGAGGCAGACTTCTCCCCCTTCACTCTATCTATAAGGTTAGAGGCAGACTTGTCCCCCTTCACGCTATCTATAAGGTTAGAGGCAGACTTCTCCCCCTTCACTCTATCTATAGGGTTAGAGGCAGACTTCTCCCCCTTCATGCTATCTATAGGGTTAGAGGCAGACTTCTCCCCCTTCACTCGATCTATAAGGTTAGAGGCAGACTTGTCCCCCTTCACTCTATCTATAGGGTTAGAGGCAGACTTCTCCCCCTTCACTCTATCTATAGGGTTAGAGGCAGACTTCTCCCCCTTCAATCTATAAGGTTAGAGGCAGACTTCTCCCCCTTCAATCTATAGGGTTAGAGGCAGACTTGTCCCCCTTCACTCTATCTATAGGGTTAGAGGCAGACTTGTCCCCCTTCACGCTATCTATAAGGTTAGAGACAGACTTGTCCCCCTTCACTCTATCTATAAGGTTAGAGGCAGACTTGTCCCCCTTAACTCTATCTATAAGGTTAGAGGCAGACTTGTCCCCCTTCACTCTATCTATAAGGTTAGAGGCAGACTTCTCCCCCTTCACTCTTTCTATAAGGTTAGAGACAGACTTGTCCCCCTTCACTCTATCTATAAGGTTAGAGGCAGACTTCTCCCCCTTCACTCAATCTATAGGGTTAGAGGCAGACTTCTCCCCCTTCACTCTATCTATAAGGTTAGAGGCAGACTTCTCCCCCTTCACTATATCTATAAGGTTAGAGGCAGACTTCTCCCCCTTCACTCTGTCTATAAGGTTAGAGGCATACTTCTCCCCCTTCACCCTATCTATAAGGTTAGAGGCAGACTTCTCCCCCTTCACTCTATCTATAGAGTTAGAGGCAGACTTCTCCCCCTTCACTCTGTCTATAAGGTTAGAGGCAGACTTGTCCCCCTTCACTCTATCCATAGGGTTAGAGGCAGACTTCTCCCCCTTCACTCTGTCTATAAGGTTAGAGGCAGACTTCTCCCCCTTCACTCTGTCTATAAGGTTAGAGGCAGACTTGTCCCCCTTCACTCTATCTATTGGGTAAGAGGCAGACTTCTCCCCCTTCACTTTATCTATAGGGTTAGAGGCAGACTTCTCCCCCTTCACTCTATCTATAGGGTTAGAGGCAGACTTCTCCCCCTTCAATCTATAAGGTTAGAGGCAGACTTCTCCCCCTTCAATCTATAGGGTTAGAGGCAGACTTGTCCCCCTTCACTCTATCTATAAGGTTAGAGGCAGACTTGTCCCCCTTCACTCTATCTATTGGGTTAGAGGCAGACTTATCCCCCTTCACTCTATCTATAAGGTTAGAGGCAGACTTGTCCCCCTTCACGCTATCTATAAGGTTAGAGGCAGACTTCTCCCCCTTCACTCAATCTATAGGGTTAGAGGCAGACTTGCCCCCCTTCACTCTATCTATAGGGTTAGAGGCAGACTTGTCCCCCTTCACGCTATCTATAAGGTTAGAGGCAGACTTGTCCCCCTTCACTCTATCTATAGGGTTAGAGGCAGACTTCTCCCCCTTCACTCTATCTATAGGGTTAGAGGCAGACTTCTCCCCCTTCACTCTATCTATAAGGTTAGAGGCAGACTTGTCCCCCTTAACTCTATCTTTAAGGTTAGAGGCAGACTTGTCCCCCTTCACTCTATCTATAAGGTTAGAGGCAGACTTCTCCCCCTTCACTCTTTCTATAAGGTTAGAGACAGACTTGTCCCCCTTCACTCTATCTATAAGGTTAGAGGCATACTTCTCCCCCTTCACTCAATCTATAGGGTTAGAGGCAGACTTCTCCCCCTTCACTCTATCTATAAGGTTAGAGGCAGACTTCTCCCCCTTCACTATATCTATAAGGTTAGAGGCAGACTTCTCCCCCTTCACTCTGTCTATAAGGTTAGAGGCATACTTCTCCCCCTTCACCCTATCTATAAGGTTAGAGGCAGACTTCTCCCCCTTCACTCTATCTATTGGGTTAGAGGCAGACTTCTCCCCCTTCACTCTATCTATAAGGTTAGAGGCAGACTTGTCCCCCTTCACGCTATCTATAAGGTTAGAGGCAGACTTCTCCCCCTTCACTCTATCTATAGGGTTAGAGGCAGACTTCTCCCCCTTCATGCTATCTATAGGGTTAGAGGCAGACTTCTCCCCCTTCACTCGATCTATAAGGTTAGAGGCAGACTTGTCCCCCTTCACTCTATCTATAGGGTTAGAGGCAGACTTCTCCCCCTTCACTCTATCTATAGGGTTAGAGGCAGACTTCTCCCCCTTCAATCTATAAGGTTAGAGGCAGACTTCTCCCCCTTCAATCTATAGGGTTAGAGGCAGACTTGTCCCCCTTCACTCTATCTATAGGGTTAGAGGCAGACTTGTCCCCCTTCACGCTATCTATAAGGTTAGAGGCAGACTTGTCCCCCTTCACTCTATCTATAAGGTTAGAGGCAGACTTGTCCCCCTTAACTCTATCTATAAGGTTAGAGGCAGACTTGTCCCCCTTCACTCTATCTATAAGGTTAGAGGCAGACTTCTCCCCCTTCACTCTTTCTATAAGGTTAGAGACAGACTTGTCCCCCTTCACTCTATCTATAAGGTTAGAGGCAGACTTCTCCCCCTTCACTCAATCTATAGGGTTAGAGGCAGACTTCTCCCCCTTCACTCTATCTATAAGGTTAGAGGCAGACTTCTCCCCCTTCACTATATCTATAAGGTTAGAGGCAGACTTCTCCCCCTTCACTCTGTCTATAAGGTTAGAGGCATACTTCTCCCCCTTCACCCTATCTATAAGGTTAGAGGCAGACTTCTCCCCCTTCACTCTATCTATAGAGTTAGAGGCAGACTTCTCCCCCTTCACTCTATCTATTGGGTAAGAGGCAGACTTCTCCCCCTCCACTCAGTCTATAGGGTTAGAGGCAGACTTCTCCCCCTTCACTCTGTCTATAAGGTTAGAGGCAGACTTGTCCCCCTTCACTCTATCCATAGGGTTAGAGGCAGACTTCTCCCCCTTCACTCTGTCTATAAGGTTAGAGGCAGACTTCTCCCCCTTCACTCTGTCTATAAGGTTAGAGGCAGACTTGTCCCCCTTCACTCTATCTATTGGGTAAGAGGCAGACTTCTCCCCCTTCACTTTATCTATAGGGTTAGAGGCAGACTTCTCCCCCTTCACTCTATCTATAGGGTTAGAGGCAGACTTCTCCCCCTTCAATCTATAAGGTTAGAGGCAGACTTCTCCCCCTTCAATCTATAGGGTTAGAGGCAGACTTGTCCCCCTTCACTCTATCTATAAGGTTAGAGGCAGACTTCTCCCCCTTCACTCTATCTATTGGGTTAGAGGCAGACTTATCCCCCTTCACTCTATCTATAAGGTTAGAGGCAGACTTGTCCCCCTTCACGCTATCTATAAGGTTAGAGGCAGACTTCTCCCCCTTCACTCAATCTATAGGGTTAGAGGCAGACTTGCCCCCCTTCACTCTATCTATAGGGTTAGAGGCAGACTTGTCCCCCTTCACGCTATCTATAAGGTTAGAGGCAGACTTGTCCCCCTTCACTCTATCTATAGGGTTAGAGGCAGACTTCTCCCCCTTCACTCTATCTATAGGGTTAGAGGCAGACTTCTCCCCCTTCACTCTATCTATAAGGTTAGAGGCAGACTTGTCCCCCTTAACTCTATATATAAGGTTAGAGGCAGACTTGTCCCCCTTCACTCTATCTATAAGGTTAGAGGCAGACTTCTCCCCCTTCACTCTTTCTATAAGGTTAGAGACAGACTTGTCCCCCTTCACTCTATCTATAAGGTTAGAGGCATACTTCTCCCCCTTCACTCAATCTATAGGGTTAGAGGCAGACTTCTCCCCCTTCACTCTATCTATAAGGTTAGAGGCAGACTTCTCCCCCTTCACTATATCTATAAGGTTAGAGGCAGACTTCTCCCCCTTCACTCTGTCTATAAGGTTAGAGGCATACTTCTCCCCCTTCACCCTATCTATAAGGTTAGAGGCAGACTTCTCCCCCTTCACTCTATCTATTGGGTTAGAGGCAGACTTCTCCCCCTTCACTCTATCTATAAGGTTAGAGGCAGACTTGTCCCCCTTCACGCTATCTATAAGGTTAGAGGCAGACTTCTCCCCCTTCACTCTATCTATAGGGTTAGAGGCAGACTTCTCCCCCTTCATGCTATCTATAGGGTTAGAGGCAGACTTCTCCCCCTTCACTCGATCTATAAGGTTAGAGGCAGACTTGTCCCCCTTCACTCTATCTATAGGGTTAGAGGCAGACTTCTCCCCCTTCACTCTATCTATAGGGTTAGAGGCAGACTTCTCCCCCTTCAATCTATAAGGTTAGAGGCAGACTTCTCCCCCTTCAATCTATAGGGTTAGAGGCAGACTTGTCCCCCTTCACTCTATCTATAGGGTTAGAGGCAGACTTGTCCCCCTTCACGCTATCTATAAGGTTAGAGGCAGACTTGTCCCCCTTCACTCTATCTATAGGGTTAGAGGCAGACTTCTCCCCCTTCACTCTATCTATAGGGTTAGAGGCAGACTTGTCCCCCTTCACTCTATCTATAAGGTTAGAGGCAGACTTGTCCCCCTTAACTCTATCTATAAGGTTAGAGGCAGACTTGTCCCCCTTCACTCTATCTATAAGGTTAGAGGCAGACTTCTCCCCCTTCACTCTTTCTATAAGGTTAGAGACAGACTTGTCCCCCTTCACTCTATCTATAAGGTTAGAGGCAGACTTCTCCCCCTTCACTCAATCTATAGGGTTAGAGGCAGACTTCTCCCCCTTCACTCTATCTATAAGGTTAGAGGCAGACTTCTCCCCCTTCACTATATCTATAAGGTTAGAGGCAGACTTCTCCCCCTTCACTCTGTCTATAAGGTTAGAGGCATACTTCTCCCCCTTCACCCTATCTATAAGGTTAGAGGCAGACTTCTCCCCCTTCACTCTATCTATAGAGTTAGAGGCAGACTTCTCCCCCTTCACTCTATCTATTGGGTAAGAGGCAGACTTCTCCCCCTCCACTCAGTCTATAGGGTTAGAGGCAGACTTCTCCCCCTTCACTCTATCCATAGGGTTAGAGGCAGACTTCTCCCCCTTCACTCTATCTATAAGGTTAGAGGCAGACTTCTCCCCCTTCACTATATCTATAAGGTTAGAGGCAGACTTCTCCCCCTTCACTCTGTCTATAAGGTTAGAGGCATACTTCTCCCCCTTCACCCTATCTATAAGGTTAGAGGCAGACTTCTCCCCCTTCACTCTATCTATAGAGTTAGAGGCAGACTTCTCCCCCTTCACTCTATCTATTGGGTAAGAGGCAGACTTCTCCCCCTTCACTCTGTCTATAAGGTTAGAGGCAGACTTCTCCCCCTTCACTCTGTCTATAAGGTTAGAGGCAGACTTGTCCCCCTTCACTCTATCTATTGGGTAAGAGGCAGACTTCTCCCCCTTCACTTTATCTATAGGGTTAGAGGCAGACTTCTCCCCCTTCACTCTATCTATAGGGTTAGAGGCAGACTTCTCCCCCTTCAATCTATAAGGTTAGAGGCAGACTTCTCCCCCTTCAATCTATAGGGTTAGAGGCAGACTTGTCCCCCTTCACTCTATCTATAAGGTTAGAGGCAGACTTCTCCCCCTTCACTCTATCTATTGGGTTAGAGGCAGACTTCTCCCCCTTCACTCTATCTATAAGGTTAGAGGCAGACTTGTCCCCCTTCACGCTATCTATAAGGTTAGAGGCAGACTTCTCCCCCTTCACTCTATCTATAGGGTTAGAGGCAGACTTCTCCCCCTTCATGCTATCTATAGGGTTAGAGGCAGACTTCTCCCCCTTCACTCGATCTATAAGGTTAGAGGCAGACTTGTCCCCCTTCACTCTATCTATAGGGTTAGAGGCAGACTTCTCCCCCTTCACTCTATCTATAGGGTTAGAGGCAGACTTCTCCCCCTTCAATCTATAAGGTTAGAGGCAGACTTCTCCCCCTTCAATCTATAGGGTTAGAGGCAGACTTGTCCCCCTTCACTCTATCTATAGGGTTAGAGGCAGACTTGTCCCCCTTCACGCTATCTATAAGGTTAGAGGCAGACTTGTCCCCCTTCACTCTATCTATAGGGTTAGAGGCAGACTTCTCCCCCTTCACTCTATCTATAGGGTTAGAGGCAGACTTGTCCCCCTTCACTCTATCTATAAGGTTAGAGGCAGACTTGTCCCCCTTCACTCTATCTATAAGGTTAGAGGCAGACTTCTCCCCCTTCACTCTTTCTATAAGGTTAGAGACAGACTTGTCCCCCTTCACTCTGTCTATAAGGTTAGAGGCAGACTTCTCCCCCTTCACTCTGTCTATAAGGTTAGAGGCAGACTTCTCCCCCTTCACTCAATCTATAGGGTTAGAGGCAGACTTGTCCCCCTTCACTCTATCTATAAGGTTAGAGGCAGACTTCTCCCCCTTCACTATATCTATAAGGTTAGAGGCAGACTTCTCCCCCTTCACTCTGTCTATAAGGTTAGAGGCATACTTCTCCCCCTTCACCCTATCTATAAGGTTAGAGGCAGACTTCTCCCCCTTAACTCTATCTATAGAGTTAGAGGCAGACTTCTCCCCCTTCACTCTATCTATTGGGTAAGAGGCAGACTTCTCCCCCTCCACTCAGTCTATAGGGTTAGAGGCAGACTTCTCCCCCTTCACTCTGTCTATAAGGTTAGAGGCAGACTTGTCCCCCTTCACTCTATCCATAGGGTTAGAGGCAGACTTCTCCCCCTTCACTCTGTCTATAAGGTTAGAGGCAGACTTCTCCCCCTTCACTCTGTCTATAAGGTTAGAGGCAGACTTGTCCCCCTTCACTCTATCTATTGGGTAAGAGGCAGACTTCTCCCCCTTCACTTTATCTATAGGGTTAGAGGCAGACTTCTCCCCCTTCACTCTATCTATAGGGTTAGAGGCAGACTTCTCCCCCTTCAATCTATAAGGTTAGAGGCAGACTTCTCCCCCTTCAATCTATAGGGTTAGAGGCAGACTTGTCCCCCTTCACTCTATCTATAAGGTTAGAGGCAGACTTCTCCCCCTTCACTCTATCTATAGGGTTAGAGGCAGACTTCTCCCCCTTCATGCTATCTATAGGGTTAGAGGCAGACTTCTCCCCCTTCACTCGATCTATAAGGTTAGAGGCAGACTTGTCCCCCTTCACTCTATCTATAGGGTTAGAGGCAGACTTCTCCCCCTTCACTCTATCTATAGGGTTAGAGGCAGACTTCTCCCCCTTCAATCTATAAGGTTAGAGGCAGACTTGTCCCCCTTCAATCTATAGGGTTAGAGGCAGACTTGTCCCCCTTCACTCTATCTATAGGGTTAGAGGCAGACTTGTCCCCCTTCAATCTATAGGGTTAGAGGCAGACTTGTCCCCCTTCACTCTATCTATAGGGTTAGAGGCAGACTTTTCCCCCTTCACTCGATCAATAAGGTTAGAGGCAGACTTCTCCGCCTTCAATCTATAGGGTTAGAGGCAGACTTCTCCCCCTTCAATCTATAGGGTTAGAGGCAGACTTCTCCCCCTTAACTCTATCTATTGGGTAAGAGGCAGACTTCTCCCCCTTCACTCTATCTATAAGGTTAGAGGCAGACTTGTCCCCCTTCACTCTATCTATTGGGTAAGAGGCAGACTTCTCCCCCTTCACTCTATCTATAGGGTTAGAGGCAGACTTCTCCCCCTTCACTCTATCTATAGGGTTAGAGGCAGACTTCTCCCCCTTCAATCTATAGGGTTAGAGGCAGACTTCTCCCCCTTCAATCTATAGGGTTAGAGGCAGACTTGTCCCCCTTCACTCTATCTATAAGGTTAGAGGCAGACTTCTCCCCCTTCACTCTATCTATAAGGTTAGAGGCAGACTTGTCCCCCTTCACGCTATCTATAAGGTTAGAGGCAGACTTCTCCCCCTTCACTCAATCTATAGGGTTAGAGGCAGACTTCTCCCCCTTCACTCTATCTATAAGGTTAGAGGCAGACTTCTCCCCCTTCACTATATCTATAAGGTTAGAGGCAGACTTCTCCCCCTTCACTCTGTCTATAAGGTTAGAGGCATACTTCTCCCCCTTCACCCTATCTATAAGGTTAGAGGCAGACTTCTCCCCCTTCACTCTATCTATAGAGTTAGAGGCAGACTTCTCCCCCTTCACTCTATCTATAGGGTTAGAGGCAGACTTCTCCCCCTTCAATCTATAGGGTTAGAGGCAGACTTCTCCCCCTTCAATCTATAGGGTTAGAGGCAGACTTGTCCCCCTTCACTCTATCTATAAGGTTAGAGGCAGACTTCTCCCCCTTCACTCTATCTATAAGGTTAGAGGCAGACTTGTCCCCCTTCACGCTATCTATAAGGTTAGAGGCAGACTTCTCCCCCTTCACTCAATCTATAGGGTTAGAGGCAGACTTCTCCCCCTTCACTCTATCTATAAGGTTAGAGGCAGACTTCTCCCCCTTCACTATATCTATAAGGTTAGAGGCAGACTTCTCCCCCTTCACTCTGTCTATAAGGTTAGAGGCATACTTCTCCCCCTTCACCCTATCTATAAGGTTAGAGGCAGACTTCTCCCCCTTCACTCTATCTATAGAGTTAGAGGCAGACTTCTCCCCCTTCACTCTATCTATTGGGTAAGAGGCAGACTTCTCCCCCTCCACTCAGTCTATAGGGTTAGAGGCAGACTTCTCCCCCTTCACTCTGTCTATAAGGTTAGAGGCAGACTTGTCCCCCTTCACTCTATCCATAGGGTTAGAGGCAGACTTCTCCCCCTTCACTCTGTCTATAAGGTTAGAGGCAGACTTCTCCCCCTTCACTCTGTCTATAGGGTTAGAGGCAGACTTCTCCCCCTTCACTCTGTCTATAAGGTTAGAGGCAGACTTCTCCCCCTTCATGCTATCTATAGGGTTAGAGGCAGACTTCTCCCCCTTCACTCGATCTATAAGGTTAGAGGCAGACTTGTCCCCCTTCACTCTATCTATAGGGTTAGAGGCAGACTTCTCCCCCTTCACTCTATCTATAGGGTTAGAGGCAGACTTCTCCCCCTTCAATCTATAAGGTTAGAGGCAGACTTCTCCCCCTTCAATCTATAGGGTTAGAGGCAGACTTGTCCCCCTTCACTCTATCTATAGGGTTAGAGGCAGACTTGTCCCCCTTCAATCTATAGGGTTAGAGGCAGACTTGTCCCCCTTCACTCTATCTATAGGGTTAGAGGCAGACTTTTCCCCCTTCACTCGATCAATAAGGTTAGAGGCAGACTTCTCCGCCTTCAATCTATAGGGTTAGAGGCAGACTTCTCCCCCTTCAATCTATAGGGTTAGAGGCAGACTTCTCCCCCTTAACTCTATCTATTGGGTAAGAGGCAGACTTCTCCCCCTTCACTCTATCTATAAGGTTAGAGGCAGACTTGTCCCCCTTCACTCTATCTATTGGGTAAGAGGCAGACTTCTCCCCCTTCACTCTATCTATAGGGTTAGAGGCAGACTTCTCCCCCTTCACTCTATCTATAGGGTTAGAGGCAGACTTCTCCCCCTTCAATCTATAGGGTTAGAGGCAGACTTCTCCCCCTTCAATCTATAGGGTTAGAGGCAGACTTGTCCCCCTTCACTCTATCTATAAGGTTAGAGGCAGACTTCTCCCCCTTCACTCTATCTATAAGGTTAGAGGCAGACTTCCTCCCTTCACTCATATCTATAAGGTTAGAGGCAGACGTGTCCCCCTTCACTCTATCTATAGGGTTAGAGGCAGACTTCTCCCCCTTCACTCTATCTATAGGGTTAGAGGCAGACTTCTCCCCCTTCAATCTATAGGGTTAGAGGCAGACTTCTCCCCCTTCAATCTATAGGGTTAGAGGCAGACTTGTCCCCCTTCACTCTATCTATAAGGTTAGAGGCAGACTTCTCCCCCTTCACTCTATCTATAAGGTTAGAGGCAGACTTGTCCCCCTTCACGCTATCTATAAGGTTAGAGGCAGACTTCTCCCCCTTCACTCAATCTATAGGGTTAGAGGCAGACTTCTCCCCCTTCACTCTATCTATAAGGTTAGAGGCAGACTTCTCCCCCTTCACTATATCTATAAGGTTAGAGGCATACTTCTCCCCCTTCACCCTATCTATAAGGTTAGAGGCAGACTTCTCCCCCTTCACTCTGTCTATAAGGTTAGAGGCAGACTTGTCCCCCTTCACTCTATCTATTGGGTAAGAGGCAGACTTCTCCCCCTTCACTTTATCTATAGGGTTAGAGGCAGACTTCTCCCCCTTCACTCTATCTATAGGGTTAGAGGCAGACTTCTCCCCCTTCAATCTATAAGGTTAGAGGCAGACTTCTCCCCCTTCAATCTATAGGGTTAGAGGCAGACTTGTCCCCCTTCACTCTATCTATAAGGTTAGAGGCAGACTTCTCCCCCTTCACTCTATCTATTGGGTTAGAGGCAGACTTCTCCCCCTTCACTCTATCTATAAGGTTAGAGGCAGACTTGTCCCCCTTCACGCTATCTATAAGGTTAGAGGCAGACTTCTCCCCCTTCACTCTATCTATAGGGTTAGAGGCAGACTTCTCCCCCTTCATGCTATCTATAGGGTTAGAGGCAGACTTCTCCCCCTTCACTCGATCTATAAGGTTAGAGGCAGACTTGTCCCCCTTCACTCTATCTATAGGGTTAGAGGCAGACTTCTCCCCCTTCACTCTATCTATAGGGTTAGAGGCAGACTTCTCCCCCTTCAATCTATAAGGTTAGAGGCAGACTTCTCCCCCTTCAATCTATAGGGTTAGAGGCAGACTTGTCCCCCTTCACTCTATCTATAGGGTTAGAGGCAGACTTGTCCCCCTTCACGCTATCTATAAGGTTAGAGGCAGACTTGTCCCCCTTCACTCTATCTATAGGGTTAGAGGCAGACTTCTCCCCCTTCACTCTATCTATAGGGTTAGAGGCAGACTTGTCCCCCTTCACTCTATCTATAAGGTTAGAGGCAGACTTGTCCCCCTTCACTCTATCTATAAGGTTAGAGGCAGACTTCTCCCCCTTCACTCTTTCTATAAGGTTAGAGACAGACTTGTCCCCCTTCACTCTATCTATAAGGTTAGAGGCAGACTTCTCCCCCTTCACTCTGTCTATAAGGTTAGAGGCAGACTTCTCCCCCTTCACTCAATCTATAGGGTTAGAGGCAGACTTCTCCCCCTTCACTCTATCTATAAGGTTAGAGGCAGACTTCCCCCCTTCACTATATCTATAAGGTTAGAGGCAGACTTCTCCCCCTTCACTCTGTCTATAAGGTTAGAGGCATACTTCTCCCCCTTCACCCTATCTATAAGGTTAGAGGCAGACTTCTCCCCCTTAACTCTATCTATAGAGTTAGAGGCAGACTTCTCCCCCTTCACTCTATCTATTGGGTAAGAGGCAGACTTCTCCCCCTCCACTCAGTCTATAGGGTTAGAGGCAGACTTCTCCCCCTTAACTCTATCTATAGAGTTAGAGGCAGACTTCTCCCCCTTCACTCTATCTATTGGGTAAGAGGCAGACTTCTCCCCCTTCACTTTATCTATAGGGTTAGAGGCAGACTTCTCCCCCTTCACTCTATCTATAGGGTTAGAGGCAGACTTCTCCCCCTTCAATCTATAAGGTTAGAGGCAGACTTCTCCCCCTTCAATCTATAGGGTTAGAGGCAGACTTGTCCCCCTTCACTCTATCTATAAGGTTAGAGGCAGACTTCTCCCCCTTCACTCTATCTGTTGGGTTAGAGGCAGACTTC
Organism: Oncorhynchus clarkii lewisi; assembly: GCF_045791955.1. NCBI lineage: Eukaryota > Metazoa > Chordata > Actinopteri > Salmoniformes > Salmonidae > Oncorhynchus > Oncorhynchus clarkii. Next base: position 17,585,554 of record NC_092158.1, on the reverse strand, counting down.
TCCCCCTTCACTCTATCTATAAGGTTAGAGGCAGACTTGTCCCCCTTCACGCTATCTATAAGGTTAGAGGCAGACTTCTCCCCCTTCACTCTATCTATAGGGTTAGAGGCAGACTTCTCCCCCTTCATGCTATCTATAGGGTTAGAGGCAGACTTCTCCCCCTTCACTCGATCTATAAGGTTAGAGGCAGACTTGTCCCCCTTCACTCTGTCTATAGGGTTAGAGGCAGACTTCTCCCCCTTCACTCTATCTATAGGGTTAGAGGCAGACTTCTCCCCCTTCAATCTATAAGGTTAGAGGCAGACTTCTCCCCCTTCAATCTATAGGTTTAGAGGCAGACTTGTCCCCCTTCACTCTATCTATAGGGTTAGAGGCAGACTTGTCCCCCTTCACTCTATCTATAGGGTTAGAGGCAGACTTTTCCCCCTTCACTCGATCAATAAGGTTAGAGGCAGACTTCTCCGCCTTCAATCTATAGGGTTAGAGGCAGACTTCTCCCCCTTCAATCTATAGGGTTAGAGGCAGACTTCTCCCCCTTAACTCTATCTATTGGGTAAGAGGCAGACTTCTCCCCCTTCACTCTATCTATAAGGTTAGAGGCAGACTTGTCCCCCTTCACTCTATCTATTGGGTAAGAGGCAGACTTCTCCCCCTTCACTCTATCTATAGGGTTAGAGGCAGACTTCTCCCCCTTCACTCTATCTATAGGGTTAGAGGCAGACTTCTCCCCCTTCAATCTATAGGGTTAGAGGCAGACTTCTCCCCCTTCAATCTATAGGGTTAGAGGCAGACTTGTCCCCCTTCACTCTATCTATAAGGTTAGAGGCAGACTTCTCCCCCTTCACTCTATCTATAAGGTTAGAGGCAGACTTCCTCCCTTCACTCATATCTATAAGGTTAGAGGCAGACGTGTCCCCCTTCACTCTATCTATAGGGTTAGAGGCAGACTTCTCCCCCTTCACTCTATCTATAGGGTTAGAGGCAGACTTCTCCCCCTTCAATCTATAGGGTTAGAGGCAGACTTCTCCCCCTTCAATCTATAGGGTTAGAGGCAGACTTGTCCCCCTTCACTCTATCTATAAGGTTAGAGGCAGACTTCTCCCCCTTCACTCTATCTATAAGGTTAGAGGCAGACTTGTCCCCCTTCACGCTATCTATAAGGTTAGAGGCAGACTTCTCCCCCTTCACTCTATCTATAGGGTTAGAGGCAGACTTCTCCCCCTTCATGCTATCTATAGGGTTAGAGGCAGACTTCTCCCCCTTCACTCGATCTATAAGGTTAGAGGCAGACTTGTCCCCCTTCACTCTATCTATAGGGTTAGAGGCAGACTTCTCCCCCTTCACTCTATCTATAGGGTTAGAGGCAGACTTCTCCCCCTTCAATCTATAAGGTTAGAGGCAGACTTCTCCCCCTTCAATCTATTGGGTTAGAGGCAGACTTGTCCCCCTTCACTCGATCTATAAGGTTAGAGGCAGACTTCTCCGCCTTTACTCTATCTATAGGGTTAGAGGCAGACTTCTCCCCCTTCAATCTATAGGGTTAGAGGCAGACTTATCCCCCTTCAATCTATAGGGTTAGAGGCAGACTTGTCCCCTTTCACTCTATCTATAAGGTTAGAGGCAGACTTGTCCCCCTTCACTCTATCTATAGGGTTAGAGGCAGACTTTTCCCCCTTCACTCGATCTATAGGGTTAGAGGCAGACTTCTCCGCCTTCAATCTATAGGGTTAGAGGCAGACTTCTCCCCCTTCAATCTATAGGGTTAGAGGCAGACTTGCCCCCCTTCACTCTATCTATAGGGTTAGAGGCAGACTTGTCCCCCTTCACGCTATCTATAAGGTTAGAGGCAGACTTGTCCCCCTTCACTCTATCTATAGGGTTAGAGGCAGACTTCTCCCCCTTCACTCTATCTATAGGGTTAGAGGCAGACTTGTCCCCCTTAACTCTATCTATAAGGTTAGAGGCAGACTTGTCCCCCTTCACTCTATCTATAAGGTTAGAGGCAGACTTCTCCCCCTTCACTCAATCTATAGGGTTAGAGGCAGACTTCTCCCCCTTCACTCTATCTATAAGGTTAGAGGCAGACTTCTCCCCCTTCACTATATCTATAAGGTTAGAGGCAGACTTCTCCCCCTTCACTCTGTCTATAAGGTTAGAGGCATACTTCTCCCCCTTCACCCTATCTATAAGTTTAGAGGCAGACTTCTCCCCCTTAACTCCATCTATAGAGTTAGAGGCAGACTTCTCCCCCTTCACTCTATCTATTGGGTAAGAGGCAGACTTCTCCCCCTCCACTCAGTCTATAGGGTTAGAGGCAGACTTCTCCCCCTTCACTCTGTCTATAAGGTTAGAGGCAGACTTCTCCCCCTTCACTCTGTCTATAAGGTTAGAGGCAGACTTGTCCCCCTTCACTCTTTCTATATGGTTAGAGGCAGACAAGGGTTCCTCTCTGTTTTGACACATGAATGATGCAGTGCCACACAATTGAAACCATACAAGACAGGTGTGACTCGGGTTGTTATAAACTGTATTTTCATCATAAGTCATTTGAATTCATTGTGGTGAAATTGTGAGAGAATGTGTACAGTATAGGGTGAGAGGTGGCCTGTAAAAGAAAGGATTGATGTTATGTTGCTAAACCAGTGATCCTCTCTCCTGGTCATGGAGGGCTGCAGTATGTTTACTTGTAACTAGTAGCTTCCGTCTGCCCCGTGTTTCCAAAACTCTCCCTGAGCCATTCCACTTATTTGATCTATTCCAACGCTAGCACACCTGATTCAACCATTCAACTAATCATCAAGCCCTTGATTAGTCCAATAAGGTGTGGTAGACCTGGAACAGACCTGGAGAGCTAGCCTTGAACGGCTGGCGGGTACTGGAGGAGAGAGCTAGCCTTGAACGGCTGGGGGGTACTGGAGGAGAGCTAGCCTTGAACGGATGGGGGGTACTAGAGGAAGGTTTGGGAACTGCCGCCATAGGCTCTGTGGGTGTGGTGTGTAAGAAACAATCCTATTGTAGGTTTGTTTTTTTGACAGCTCAGGTCGGGGGACGTGTCTGGACAATGAACCTCTGAAACGAGACTTCCTGTACCCAACAGTGGCCCCGGGGCAGGTGTACGACGCAGACGAGCAGTGTCGCTTCCAGTACGGAGCCTCTTCACGACAGTGTAAATATGGGGTAAGAAACCAGCGTCTCTCTGACTCTACAGTATGCATACATCATAATCAGGGTGTTATTATCATAATCATGGTTAGGGGTGTTATTATCATAATCAGGGTGTTATCATCATAATCAGGGTTAAGGGTGTTATCTTCATATCACCAGAAGGAGACATCATTGGCACATGGGATAGAGGCGTCTCATCACAGGTCTGATGAGGGAGGTTTTTACACACACACACACACACACACACACACACACACACACACACACACACACACACACACACACACACACACACACACACACACACACACACACACACACACGCCACAGTTTCATGGAATGCTAATGATTACCCCCCTCCCACCACCTTGTAGAATAACAACCCAGGGTAAAATAAAGAAACATGAGCAGAGGGAGAACTAAACCAAGCCACAGAAACGGGAGATGTTGAATGAAAGCCACAAAGAATTAATGAACCAATAAGGACAGAAAAAGAGTCTACCATTAGCCGAGATCAAGAGAGTTTATTTTGTTTCATTGAAAGACATATCTGACAGCAGATTACCACAGGCCCCAAATTAAACCCTGTCATTTTGTCTCTTAAGCTCTTAATTGTGGTTTTAGATCAGCATGAAAGACAAACATTTATGAAAGGAAAGCATTCCTCCAGAGCCTGGCTCAGCTGTGTTGCTCTGCGCTGCTCTGTGCCGGGCTGCTTCCAGAATGTAGTCTTTTATCTGTTAGGATTCTGGATTCTGACCTGGAATCAGATCGGTTTCACTCAGCCAGCCAGATGTCTAGTAAAGTGTTGTCTTTAATTAAGAGCTCGCTGATCAAACCCATGTAACCATAGAAACAAGTCAAATATCTATGACTGAATGTGTAGTTTGCTTTCAGAGTTGATGTTACACTTTTAGAAGAAAAGGTGCTATCTAGTTCTGTCCCCATAGGGGACCCTTTGAATAACCCTTTTGGGTAGTTCTACCTGGAACCAAAAAGGAATCTACCTGGAACCAAAAAGAGTTATCCTATGGGGACAGCCGAATAACCCTTTTGGAACCCTTTTTTCTAAGAGTGTAGGAAAGGTGACCTCTCTTATCTGGGAGACAGTTACTCTGTACAACACATAAAGCAGAGCAGAGCCTGCTTTAGTGCCACTAAAGACTAAAGAGAACCACTGAAAGATATGGTGGGGTAAGAGAGGTGCAGTAACACTTAACAGTCACTCTTACACATAATGGTTGTGGTGCCCATTATGTTTCTGACCTGGAAGTAGAACTCTCCATTCCCAACCCAGGTTCTAATGGGGACAGAAAGTTGCTGTTGCTCCTACTGAAAGGAACAGACAGCATAGCAGTATTTTGGTGAAGTGTTTCAATGCTTTCTCCTGTGGAATGGTATAAAAGAAGCCGAGAAATAGTTGTTGAAACATTTTTGGACTCACAGAACTTATTTAATTGACCCTTCACTAAGCCCTGTTGCAACCTCTGACAACATTTTCCAGGGAAGCCCAATTCCCCATTCAGCCACTGGCGAAATCCCCTCACAGTGATCTCAAACTGTGTTTTTAATACACAATGAAATTAAACACAGACTTCCCCTTGCTAATCAGGAAACTCTTGAGTATGTTGTGACGAACTGTTATTACAATTGCTTCACAGGAACCTGGTCAAATTATATTGGTAGTGTAGCTAGCCACTGAATGGCTCTGAATTCACTGTTGGCATACAGTCAAAGCTATAACCTCTTTTGGTGCTAACTAGTGCTCTCAAATTGTATGTATCATGATGTCGACAGCAGATGGTAGGTGTATTTATAGCATTGCTAACTTAGCTAGCTAACATACATTTTGAGAAAACAGGTTATATTAAGTGGCTAGCTAGCTAGCGTTAGCAATGTTTGGTGATCAATGAGACTGAGAGCTAGCTAACCAGCTGAGCTAGCAAACAATGTAACAAAACTATAATTTCAGGTACAAAAAATACTCCATCAGCAGGTTTTGCATTTCAGGAATCACAGTAGCAAGTACTTCTGGTGCTCTGTTAAATGATTTAGCCATTTAAACATGTATTTTTTTTAAAGAACTTTTTGCCATAGCCCTCAATGGCTTGTGATCGTGGGTGTGTCCAAGGTGTCGGACTCAGGGGCGGGAATTGGTGAAGGGTCAATTGAATGGTCATTTCGAACTGACACTCTCAGAATGTTGAAGTCACCAGGGGTTCTATCTAGGTGGAATACAGCTACGACCGGAATGGACTTTTTCATAGTAGGTTAGAAGAATTTATGCAGCAGGTTAGGAGAATGAACATAGCAGGTAAAAAGAGAGTGAGGTTAAGGTTAGGAAAATGGTTAGGGTTAACTTCCTCTCTGTTAGCTAGATAGTGTAAATCCCCCAGACCAGACCAGAGCAGACCAGGGACACATGTTCATTTAGACCTGGTTTAGCTTCTGACCTTTCAGCCTCTACTGTAGCTCTGAGCGTGCCGGCAGGGGGCCAAAGAGCAGGGAGGGTGAGGGTCACTCCGTGATAAGAGTCACCGACTCAAAGCCACAAGAGGGTAGAAATTTTTTCAAACATTGCTTGTTAGGGGGAGGTAGTTGGAATGGTGGGGTGGGGGGGGGGGGGGGGGGGGGGGGGCTTGTTGAAAGCAGAGCTGGAAGTGGCGCAGTGAGACAGGGCCGACTCAGAGTGGCAGTTTACAGCTTTATTTAATCTATAGCGTCTAGCAGCAGTAGATGAGACCTGTAGAGACCAGCAGGGCCTGGACCTTATTTACTGACCCGTGGGGTCAGAGCCTGGGCTCAGGGCCGTAACTCTTCTTCATGACGCTGCTCCTCTTCTGCTCTGCCGTACACAGTTATCCAGTAAAGCCTTTGAAGTGGAGAGGCGGAGGGGAACCAAAGAGGTTTAATGAGAAATCTAATGCAGGGTTGTGCAGAGCTGTCCTTGTTACACACACTCGGTTTTACGATTGAATTTACTCCATAGTGACTCTGACTTGGATTCTCTATCTCCTCTGACATCAAACTCACAAAAGTTCCAAAAGAATAAAAACATGTCAAATGTCATATTATGTCTATATACCGTGTTGTAATGATGTGCAAATCTCTCTCTCTCTTTCTCTCTCTTTCTACCTCTCCTTCCACTCTTTCTCCTCTCTTTCTGTCTCTCTCTCCCTCTCTTTCTGTCTCTTTTGTTCTTTCTCTCTGTCTCTTTCTCTCTCTCTACTTCCACTCTTTCTCCTCTCTTTCTGTCTCTCTCTCCCTCTCTTTCTGTCTCTTTTGTTATTTCTCTCTGTCTCTTTCTCTCTCTCTCCTTCCACTCTTTCCCCCCTCTCTCTCTGTCTCTCTCTCTCTCTCCCCCTCTCTTTCTACATCTCTCTCTCTCTTTCGCTACCTCTCTCTCTCTCTCTCTCTCTCTCTCTCTCTCTCTCTCTCTGTCCAGACATAAAGAGTTATCCCTCTGTTATAAGAGCTAGGAGATAAGATGGAGAAATCGTAGAAACAGAAGAAGTTGTTTGTTTTATAACTTCCTGTGGGACAAATATGTTTGTTATGTCTACAGTCTCTGTTCCCTGAGACTGTCTCCTCTCTGAGGGGCAGTTTGAATATGCTCTCTGTTGTGCCAGAGTGATTTCCTACAACTGGTTAACAGTGGTTTCTGTGAACTGACGTTAGCTGGTTTCTGTTGAGGTATGGAGGTGCTAGTGTTGCTCCAGATCCCTCAACACTGAGGGACATTAGTAGAATGGGTTGACCTTTGGGATATTGACTCTCAACATAAACTGGACTCAATCCATCAGACCTGGGTCAAATATATAGCTACTCCATCAGACCTGGGTCAAATATATAGCTACTCCATCAGACCTGGGTCAAATATATAGCTACTCCATCAGACCTGGGTCAAATATATAGCTACTCCATTATACCTGGGTCAAATATATAGCTACTCCATTATACCTGGGTCAAATATATAGCTACTCCATCAGACCTGGGTCAAATATATAGCTACTCCATCAGACCTGGGTCAAATATATAGCTACTCCATTATACCTGGGTCAAATATATAGCTACTCCATCAGACCTGGGTCAAATATATATGTCTACTACTTCCACATATTTCAGCTGAGCTTGAGTTAGTTTGCCTGGTGAAATGGAGCCTATGGAATAGTCCAAAGTGTCTCCAAACTGTGCAACCTATATTTGACCCAGGTTTGCCAATATGTTGGCTGCCTACAGCCAGGGATATGCTCCTCACCTTCTGTTCAGCTCTTTCTCCTCAGTGCAGATGAAGGACATGAGATGAGGAGGGGAAGTCACACTACATTTTGGAGTAGATCTCTAATTCACTTCAACAGCTCTATCTATGGCAATTGCTCTGCTTGTAATACACTCTCTGCAGTGAATTGCTTTATTCTGACCAACTTGCTTTTGCCTTCTTTCCTAGGAAGTGTGTAGAGAGCTCTGGTGCCTTAGCAAAAGCAACCGCTGTGTCACCAACAGTATCCCTGCTGCCGAGGGGACCTTGTGTCAGACGGGAAGCATCGAGAAAGGGGTAAGTCTATACTAGCAGTCTCATTGTCTACACACTTGTTGTCTCTTATAGTCTACACCAGGGTTTCTTAAACTACGGGTCGCAACCCGATGTAGGGTCGCCGGATTTGAAAATAGGGTCACGAGAGAAAAGGTGCGCTTGGTTCATAGAACCGGGGTTGTATCAGTAAGCGATTTCGGTTTTCTTCCTACAAATGTGGCTCTATCTTTTGAATGGTTTAAGCCACAAAATATTATGGCTCCATCAGGAACATGTACATACTCACTGTTTCCCTCAATGATTATGTTATTTTCTACACAGAAGATCATTGGGCGGCAGGTAGCCTTGTGGTTAGAGCGTTGGACTAGTAACCGAATAGTTGTTAGATCCAATCCCCAAGCTGACAAGGTAAAAATCTGCCGTTTTGCCCCTGAACAAGGCAGTTCAGGCGCCGTCACTGTTCTTAGGCCGTCATTGAAAATAATATTTTTTCTAAACTGACTTGCCTAGTTAAATAAAAAATACAACATTATTGCCTGATGATCTTCTGAACCCAATATCTTCGTGATACGTTTGTCATTTCAGATTGAAATGCTGTCTGATTTGTAATATACTGTCATAGACCCAATTAAAAAACTAAACATTGGTCGATTACCGCACCTTTTTTTTTTAACATGCTGGGGCCGCAAACATTTTTCAATTTTAGAACTTCTGAATCATCTTGTCACAGGAGAATTTGGCCTGGTTGCTGTGGCATTCCGGTAACCACGACAGCGGATGTTGACATGTCATTAGACCAAGTATAAACTGGCCTTCAGTCTCTGCGACTGTCACAACATCCGTTGTTGTGGTTGCTGGACTGCCACAGCAACCAAACCAAATTCTTCTCTGACAAGAGGATGTAGGAGTTCAGAGATTCTCTGATATTTTTATTTTGTCATACTGTGGCAGTACGCTATTTTCTGTTAGCTCGCCACTACCTTGTAAATAATGATGTTGTTGTGGGTTTATTTTCCTGTAATAATTAATAAAAAAAATAGCTTAAGTTAAGATGTTGTCAGTTATACTCCAGTCATTATTTTAAATAGCTAGCCAACTTGGTGGCTAACTAGCTAGCAACAAACAAAAACATTGTTTAGAAAATGTATTTTAGTTGCCTCGCTTGCTAGGCTGACATTTACTGAATCTATTTAAACGGATGGGTTTATTGGAGTTAAAATAGACGTATGCTATTTGGAGCCCTGGGCTGCTGATGTCATGCAAAGACTGTCGTTTAGTGTTTATACTTTCTCATAACTTGCCTAGTTAAATAAAGGTTAAATAAAATAAAATAAATGACGACAAGTTTGATGTCAGACGACAATAGACTGTTCATGATATCGCTACGGCAATTGTCTACAGACGATAGACGGACTGTAAACCAGCCTTTAGAGTTTAGGGTAGGGACGTCCCAAGGATTCCACATAGCACTGACCCTAGTCCCAGTGTGATTCGCCACGCCGTGGTCAGGTTAGACGGACGGCAGTGAGACAGTTTTAACACAGATTACGGCGGCCATTGTCACTGGATGGTCTGAGGTCTAAAAGGAAAGAATAGGAGGCTGTCATGTGTCATTACTGTCTGCTGACTGGAGCCTTTCAGAGCTGGGGGCCACCGACCAGGTCCTGGGCTACACAGGGGGCCCAAGTTGAGATCAGCTCAGGGGGCTTTAGGACAGGGGGCTTTGGGGGGAGGCTGATGACGCGCTCCTGTCTGGGTTGAGGGTGGGTGGTGAGGGGGATGTGGGGCGGCTTCAAAGGAACACGACTGTCAACCATTTGTCACCAGGCCTGTAATGGAGAGGCCCTGCCAACTAGAGGGAAGGGGGGGAGAAATGGTAGGAGAGGGAGGGAGAAGTGGAGGGGGACAAAGGGGAAAGTGTTGGTGGTGGTGAGAAAGGTAGAGGATAGAGAGGAAGTAGTGATGTGTGAGAGGGAAAAATGAGGTATGGGGTAGAGCAAGAGAAGGGGGAGAGATAAGGAGAAGAAAGGAGATAAGAGAGAGAAAATAAGTGGTTTCCCAGGAAAGACTATTATGCTACTGTCCTAGACATTGGTACAGTAGTCGTGTCACCCAAAGGTCACAGCTTTCTGTGGCACACACACACACACACACACACACACACACACACACACACACACACACACACACACACACACACACACACACACACACACACACACACACACACACACACACACACACACAGGTACACACACACACACACACACTTGCAGGTGGTGAAAGGCTGATAGGTGTGCGGGGTGATGGATAGGTAGTGTGTGTCAGCTCCTCTCTGATAAGACATTCTCTCCCAGGCTATTTCAGTCAAACTGGAAACACAGACAAGGTCTTAAGGACTCTCTCTCTTTCTCACTCTCCGTCTTTCTTCTTCACTGCCGTCTCTCTCTCTCTCCTTCACTGACCTCTCTCTCCCTCTCCCTGCAGTGTTAATCTTGTTTATACAGTGTGTTAGTGCATTGCCTTTCTCTGCTCTGAGCCAAGGAGAATAAGTACAGTGCCCTGGTTATCCCTCTCAATTCAATTCAAATCAAGGGGCTTTATTGGTATGGGAAACATAATGTTAACATTGCCAAAGCAAGTGAAGTAGATAATAAACAAAAGTGAAATAAACAATAAAAATGAACAGTAAACATTACACTCACAGAAGTTCCAAAAGAATAAAGACATTTCATTTCATATTATGTCTATATACAGTGTTGTAACGATGGAAAAATGGTTAAAGTACAAAAGGGAAAATAAATAAACATAAATACGGGTTGTATTTAGAATGGTGTTTGTTCTTCACTGGTTGTCCTTTTCTTGTGACAACAGGTTACAAATATTGCTGCTGTGATGGCAAACTGCGGTATTTCACCCAATAGATATGGGAGTTTATCAAAATTGGATTAGTTTTAAAATTATTTGTGGGTCTGTGTAATCTAAGGGAAATATGTGTCTCTAATATGGTCATACATTGGCAGGAGGTTAGGAAGTGCAGCTCAGTTTCCATCTCATTTTGTGGGCAGTGTGCACATAGCCTGTCTTCTCTTGAGAGCCAGGTCTGCCTACGGCGGCCTTTGTCAATAGCAAGGCTAATATCACTGAGTCTGTACATAGTCAAACATTTCCTTAATTTTGGGTCAGTGACAGTGGTCAGGTATTCTGCCACTGTGTACTGTCTGTCTCTGTCCTTCTGCATTGTTCATCTCTGATGTGAACGAGTGAGGACGTGAGTGAGTGCGTGAGGAAGTGAGTGAGTGAGTGAGTGAGTGAGTGAGTGAGGGAGGGAGGGAGGGAGGGAGGGAGGGAGGGAGGGAGGGAGACTGAGGACAGTGGCCTGGTGTTTTCCTGGCCCACGATCTTAATCTATTGACACAGTTACATACCTACGACCTCTACAACCTCTACTGTCTCTAAGCCCTGAGCACCACTGAGTACGTTTAGATGCACAGTAATAATTCAATTTTAAACTGATTATGGCACCTAGGCAGATTATGCAACAGTCATCTTACTCTGCTTATCTTAATCGGTGTAAAGCAAACTATTAATGGGCGTTCCAGGGTGTATTTGATCTGCATATGTGCTAGCACCAGCAGAGTGAGTCTCCCTCTTCACCGTTAGGGAAGTGAGTTCAGAACAACTGAATATGTGTGTCTTAGAAGGAGTTTTCACATACCAACTTGATATGTTCCAACTCAGAACCAGATATGTTTCCCAAAAAGAACACGGTTGCTGTGATAGAACGTTTATTTTGATGGAGATTCTCTGCATTTATCAGAGTGCCATCAGGTAGCCTGAATTCAGATGTGTCCGTGTAAACAGGATTATTAAGGAAATCATTCTTCTTGCAAAGCATGAAAAACAGTTGAATCAAACTATTATACTAATCTGATTATCCACAATAATTGCATTATTGTGTGCATGTAACCGTACTCACTGACACAGTTACAGACCTACAACCTCTACAACCTTAACCAATGATTAATCCCCCCCCCCATCCTCTCAGTGGTGTTACCAGGGGGAGTGTGTGATATTCGGGACGTGGCCCCAGAGTGTGGACGGAGGCTGGGGTCCCTGGTCATCGTGGGGGGAGTGCAGCAGGACCTGTGGAGGGGGAGTCTCATCCTCCATGAGACACTGTGACAGCCCAGCGTAAGTAGGCAAAGTAAGCCACAGCAAGCTGAACACACACATCCAGGACCTCACCTACAGGTGTGTGTGTGTGATCACTGATGCGTTGATCATATAAATATTTATTAAGTATACTGTGTAGATAACCAGTAGATACTAGGTTGAATGGCGGGAACCCGATTACTGAGATTTTCCGCCCAAAACCACTCCCTTTTCCCGGGATAAATAACTACGAGGAACCGGCAAATTATAATCAATTATTTATATGAACAGCATGGCGTGAGATGGAACTGTTAAATTATATGCAATGTTTCTCCATGATGAATCAACGCTCAGGGTGGGGACAGACCCATCTCACTATGGAGCGCAGTTTACAATGCAGTTCACATCGTGCTAACTTTTTTTCTTGTGACAGGTAGGCCTACATTTGCTGAACCATAGCCTATGCTACAGTAATAAAAGACTGAATGCGCGTCTAATTTACCCAGCTCCATCTGGCTTTCAGGGATCACCTTGTTTTTTAATTGTAAAGATACATTTTAAAAATGTATTGTAAAAGTAAAACAGCCTATCGTTGCTTTAAATCAGTGCACCCAGTCTTTCTCTCTCTCCATTAACTCCATTCCAAAATAGATCATCCTGTTCTAGATTTAAATATAGCCCTATATAAAGATGTCCTAGCCTACCTCTTTCAAGTTATAAATTCAATGCAGTATTAGCCTTATATTTAGCTAATTAACTATGGGTTATGTATAATAAGTTTCTAACTTATAGCCTTTGTCTCTTGCGCAATACACAAGCATCTGTGCTCCGCTGGCCTCTCCTTAAAAAAACGCTCCTTAGATCTTGGAGTCCCAGGCAGGAAAAGCTGGACTAGAATAGCTTGCTGGACATAATTATTACACTTTTTTGCATTTCTTATACCAATTAACAAGCTCTTTTTTGAAGAATGTTAAATACAGCAGCCAATAGAACTCGCTGCAGTTTGAAAGAAGAGCAAACATACGATGCCGGTAAGCTATATCAGTTATTTATTCAGACCCATAAACATTAAATGTTCGTGAAGAGAAGTGTAAGCCTTCTACATCCACTTCTAGTCCTATATGATTCAAGGATGTCATTAGAATGGTTATGATAGGCCTCCTGAGTGGTGCAGCACTGCATCGCAGTCCTTGAGGCATCACTTCAGAGCTGGGATTGATCCCAGTCCCATTGGGCGGCGCACAATTGGCCCAGCGTTGTCTGGGGTAGGGGAGGTTTTGGCTGGGGGGGCTTTACTTGGCTCCTCACACTCTAGTGACGGTCATCAGTTGAACGGTGTTTCCTTTGACACATTGGTGCGGCTAGCTTCCGGGTTAAGTGGGCGGGTGTTAAGGAACGAGGTTTGGCGGATCATGTTTTGGAGAACACATGAATTGACCTTCGCCTCTCCTGAGACCGTTGGGGAGTTGCAGCGATGAGACAAGATCACAATTGGATATCACGAAATTAGTGAGAAAAAGGGGTTAAAATACCCCACAAAAATAACTTATTTAATTTAACTATTGAAATCGAGGAAGAGTTGAAGCAACAATAGAGAGAGAAAGAGGATGTAGGCTAATCATGGGAAATATTATGAAAGGTCAGCCTACTAGTTATACAAATAGGCCCTATTATATTTCAAAATTAAAATAACATTTGCTAGCCTATGCTTGTAACTTTGTAACTTTGTAGGCCACATGTGCTGCACCAGAATCGCAGAGGGTTCTACATGGAACATAACAGAGATCTACTTGGAACCAAAAACGGTTCTCCTGGGGACAGCACCAAAAAACTTTTGGAACCCTTTATTCCTCCCTCGTTTCTCTCCTCTCTTTCAGGCCTTCTGGAGGAGGGAAGTACTGTCTCGGAGAGAGGAAGCGCTACAGATCGTGTAACACAGATGTGAGTTCACATTTCCCTTCTTTTTCTTCCACCCCCCCCTCTCTTTGCTTCTCTCTCTCACTCTGTCTCTCTTTCTCTCTTTCTCTCGCTGTCTCTCTTCACTCTGTCTCTCTCTCTTTCTCTCAATTCAATTAAATTCACTTTATTGGCATGACGTAACAATACGCATATTGCCAAAGCTTATTTTGGATATTCAATTAAAGTAATAATAATCAATACTGTCAACAGGACAACAGTAACTTCAATAATCCAGGGTCAAAATAACCATACATTGAACAATAACAATAACAATGGTTTAGAGGACATGTGCAGGTTGGTTGGTCTGTCAGACAGTGTCCCTCATTTTATGGCAGGCAGCAATGTAGTGTGCTGCCAACCCACAGCCCTCTGCTTCCTCCCCCAACAGGACGGGTAGCCTACTCTCATCAGAGAGATATTTGAAACCTTGAATAAGTGTTTCAAATTTGGGGAAATGACACTCTCTAATTGTTTTTTTACATTTTGTCAGGAAATGCAGCTCTGTCTCAGGTTCTGCTGTTGTGCAGTGGTTGCACAGCCTTTCCTCTACAGAGAGCCAGGTTTTCCTGTTTACCCTTCTCAATGGCAAGGCTGTGCTCACTGAGCCTGTACTTTGCCAAGGTTTTTCGAAGGTTTTGATCAGTAACCATGGTCAAATAGCCATGGTGTACTTCCTCATATTTGTTTTTATTTAATTTATTTCACCTTTATTTAACCAGATAGGCTAGTTGAGAACAAGTTCTCATTTACAACTGCAACCTGGCCAAGATAAATCAAAGCAGTGCGACACAAACAACAACACAGTTACACATGGAATAAACAAACATACAGTCAATAACACAATAGAAAAGTCTATATACAGTGTGTGCAAATGAGGTAAGATTAGGGAGGTAAGGCAATAAATAATCCGTAGTGGCGAAGTAATTGCAATTTAGCAATTAAACACTGGAGTGATAGATGTGCAGAAGATGAATGTGCAAGTAGAGATACTGGGGTGCAAAGGAGCAATATGGGGATGAGGTAGTTCGATGGGCTATTTACAGATGGGCTATGTACAGGTACAATGACCTGTGAGCTGCTCTGACAGCTGATGTTTAAAGTTAGTGAGGGTGATATGAGTCTCCAGCTTCAGTGATTTTTGCAATTCGTTCCAGTCATTGGCAGCAGAGAACTGGAAGGAAAGGCGGCCAATGGAGGAATAGACTTTGGGGAAGACCAGTGAAATATACCTGCTGGAGCGCGTGCTAGGGGTGTTGCTATGGTGACCAGTGAGCTGAGATAAGGTGGGGCTTTACCTAGCAAAGACTTATAGATGACCTGGAGCCAGTGGGTTTGGCGACGAATTTGATGCGAGGGCCAGTCAGCGAGAGCATACAGGTCGCAGGTGGGTAGTATATGGGGCTTTGGTGACAAAACAGATGGCACTGTGATAGACTGCATCCAATTTGCTGAGTAGAGTTTTGGAGGCTATTTTATAAATAACATCGCCAAAGTCAAGGGTCGGTAGGATAGTCAGTTTTACGGGGGTATGTTTGGCAGCATGAGTGAAGGATGCTTTGTTGCGAAATAGGAAGCCGATTCTAGATTTCATTTTGGATTGGAGATGCTTAATGTGAGTCTGGAAGGAGAGTTAACAGTCTAACCAGACACCTAGATATTTGTAGTTGTCCACATATTCTAAGTCAGAGCCGTCCAGAGTAGTGATGCTGGATGGGTGAGCAGGTGCGGTCAGCGATCTGTTGAAAAGCATGCATTTAGTTTTACTTGTGTTTAAGAGCAGTTGGAGGCCACGGAAGGAGAGTTGTATGGCATTGAAGCTCGTCTGGATGTTAGTTAACACAGTGTCCAAAGAAGGGCCAGAAGTATACAGAATGGTGTTGTCTGAGTAGAGGTGGATCAGAGAATCACCAGCAGCAAGAGCGACATCATTGATGTATCCAGAGAGAGAGAGAAGGAGAGAGAAAGCACGCAGGGCATTCTATGCCATTTAAAAACACATTCTCTCTCTAGATTTAGGGCCAGATAGCACTGCATTTTGCTTTCCCAATAGGTAATGTAGTTTTGTTTTGACTGTGTTGTAATTTGGTTTATTCTGATTGATTGGATTTTCTGGTCCTGAGGCTTCAGTGTGTTAGTAGAACAGATTTGTGAACTCAGCCGGATGAGGGGACTCATTTCTTTGCTCAGCTCTTGGCATTGCAGGGCTTGGTAATGATATGAGAGGGGGGTCACTGCATTTTTGCAAAACTTTATTGTTATTTTTTGAGTTATTATTATTAGTGGATATTGGCCTAATTCTGCCCTGCATGCGTTGTTTGTAGTTTTCCTCTGGACATGTAAGATAATCTTACAGAACTCTGCATGCAGGGTTTCAATGGGATGAAATCTTGTTTTGCAAGTCAACTCCACACCTCACTGGCATAAAGTGCAATTGGTTCAATGACGCATTTAAATTTGTTTTTTGCTTTCTCTCTCAGTTCATTCACTGCCTCATTTAGGTGTCCAGTTGAGCTTCTTGTTAAACCTAAGCAGTTGTAGTGTTTGTAGTAGTCTATATATTTTGCACCAATTGAGAACTTTGGTATAATTCCCTGAAATCTGGAACTTCTCTGGAAAATCATTATGCAATCATTATTTCTCTCTCTCTCTGTGTCTTTCTGTCTCGCTCTGTCTCTGTCTCTCACTGTCTTTCTTTCTCTCTCTCTCTCTCTCTCTTTCTCTATCTGTCTCTCTCTCTATTTCTCTCTCTGTCTCTCTCTGTCTCTCTCTCTCTGTCTCTTTCTCTCTGTCTCTCTCTATGTATCTGTCTCTCCATCTCTTTCCCTCCCTCCCTCCCTCCCTCCCTCCCTCCCTCCCTCACATTTCTCTCTCACTCCTGTAAGGTTGTTGGGCAATCCCTCTGTTTTTAGGGTTGCTAAGAGGACGAACATACTAAGTTGTTCATTGTTCTCTGTTGGATGTAAACATCAGCCAACATCCCTAAAGCCATTCACTAAAGCCTGACTATCTGACTGTGTCAAGATAATGAATGGAGTATCACTGACTGTTTGATTGATGGAACAGATTTAACGCAAGAGCGGTTTTGGGAAAACAGAGAGCACTGAGGATGCTACTCACTGGGCACCGACATAAATTCAGCGTCTTTTCCACGTTGATTCAACATAATTTCATTGAAATTAAGTGGTAACAACATCGATTCAACTAGTCAATGGGGAAATGTTTTGGTCCTGGGGAATTTAGGTTGTTTGATGTGTTTCTTAGTCACCTTGTTGAACGACATTGTTGAATGCACAATTACCATTTTTACTTTAAAGTCTATTAAAGTTCATTTAAATACCGCACTTCAGTCCCAAAAAATACATTGAAAAAATATTTTGTAAGGCTGCAAACTTGTAAGGCTGCAAGCCCCCCATTCCTCCTAACTATTTCTAGGTGGCCTTTATTTCTGAAGGTGAACATTTAGCCAGTTTGGAGGCTTGTGGATGGATACTTGACCACAAATCTTAAAAATAACAGCTGAGAGCAAGCATTGAATGTTTACTTTGGAAAACAAACACCATCCCCGACCTCTGCTTCATTACCCCGACTGTAGCACGTCCAACACAAACGCGTTGTAGTACGGTCCACAAAGCTCCCACACACACACACACACACACACACACACACACACACACACACACACACACACACACACACACACACACATTCACAGATAACCTCACGGCTCAAAGAGAAGATCGCTCATGGCTCTCAGAGAAGATAACTTCTCCCACAGCCTTGACCGGCGTGTGTGTGTGTGTAATGACTTAATTAATTTACACACACACACTCCCAGCTCCCCTACTGCCTGTGGATCCTGTCCTCGTCATTATTCCCTGCTGAGGTCAGCACTCATTTGTTCTCGCTTTCACAACAATGAGCTAATTCGACACCCCCCTCCCTGCCTCCCTCCCACTGTCCCCTGCAACCAGTTCAGGACTGTTAGTGATATCAGAGCCCTAGTTCAGGAGATCTTTGTACTATTAAATGTCACCTCCTAATTTAATTGGAAGCATGGCAACAATGGAGGTAGGGAGGCCCTGCAGGGTGTTAGAGGTTCATCTGTAGTGCCTCACACAATGTGTGTTAACTCTAGACAGAGTGTGTTACCTCTAGACAGAGTGTTACCTCTAGACAGAGAGTGTTACCTCTAGACAGAGTGTTACCTCTAGAGAGAGTGTGTTACCTCTAGACAGAGTGTGTTACCTCTAGAGAGAGTGTGTTAACTCTAGACAGAGTGTGTTAACTCTAGACAGAGTGTGTTACCTCTAGACAGTGTGTTACCTCTAGACAGAGTGCGTTACCTCTAGACAGAGTGTGTTAACTCTAGACAGAGTGTGTTACCTCTAGACAGAGTGTGTTAACTCTAGACACAGTGTGTTACCTCTAGACAGAGTGTTACCTCTAAAGAGAGTGTGTTACCTCTAGACAGAGTGTGTTACCTCTAGACAGAGTGTGTTACCTCTAGAGAGAGTGTGTTAACTCTAGACAGAGTGCGTTAACTCTAGACAGAGTGTGTTACCTCTAGAGAGAGTGTGTTACCTCTAGACAGAGTGTGTTACCTCTAGACAGAGTGCGTTACCTCTAGACAGAGTGCGTTATTTCTAGACAGAGTGCGTTACCTCTAGACAGAGTGTGTTACCTCTAGAGAGAGTGTGTTACCTCTAGACAGAGTGCGTTACCTCTAGACAGAGTGCGTTACCTCTAGACAGAGTGCGTTAACTTTAGACAGAGTGCGTTGCCTCTAGACAGAGTGTGTTACCTCTAGACAGAGTGCGTTACCTCTAGACAGAGTGTGTTACCTCTAGAGAGAGTGTGTTACCTCTAGACAGAGTGTGTTAACTTTAGACAGAGTGCGTTACCTCTAGACAGAGTGTGTTACCTCTAGACAGAGTGCGTTACCTCTAGACAGAGTGTGTTACCTCTAGACAAACACTTGCTCGTCGAACATCTCATTCCAAAATCATGGGCATTAATATGGAGTTGGTCCCCCTTTTGCTGCTATAACAGCCTCCACTCTTCTGGGAAGGCTTTCCACTAGATGTTGGAACATTGCTGCGGGAACTTGCTTCCATTCAGCCACAAGAGCATTAGTGAGGTTGGGCGCTGATGTTGGGTGATTAGGCCTGGCTCGCAGTCGGCGTTACAATTCATCCTAAAGTTGTTCAATGGGGTTGAGGTCAGGGTTCTGTGCAGGCCAGTCAAGTTCTTCCATACCGATCTCGACAAACTATTTCTGTACGAACCTCACTTTGTGCACGGGTGCATTGTCATGCTGAAACAGGAAAGGGCCTTCCCCCAACTGTTGCCCCAAAGTTGGAAGCACAGAAGCGTTTCCACTGAGTCCAATGGCGGCGAGCTTTACACCACTCCAGCCGACGCTTCGCATTGTACATGGTGATCTTAGGTTTGTGTGTGGGGCGGGACACCGTCCCAGAAGCCCATGGAAGCCCATTTCATGAAGCTCCTGACGAACAGTTCTTGTTCTGACGTTGCTTCCAGAGGCAGTATTTATACGCACTACTCGCTTCAGCACTTTGCGTCCCGTTCTGTGAGATAGTGTGGCCTACCACTTCGCGGCTGAGTCGTTGTTGCTCCTAGACGTTTCCACTTCACAATAACAGCACCTACAGTTGATCCGGGGCAGCTCTAGCAGGGCGGAAATTTGACAAACTGACTTGTTAGAAAGGTGGCTATTGAGATTGTATGGCTGTGTGCTCGGTTTTATATACCTGTCAGCAACGGATGTGGCTGAAATAGCCGAATCCACTCATTTGAAGGGGTGTCCACATACTTTTGTATATATAGTGTATGTGTTAGAGATACGAAACAGCAAAATACTAATCCTTGTTTAATTAAGAGTATTTTTTTTCTCCTCAAGGCTTTTTACATGACATGTTCTACTTAATAAGGCCCGAGGGGGTGTGGTATATGGCCAATATACCACGGCTAAGGGCTTTTCTTACGCACAACGCAACGTGTGGTGCTAGGACGTTCACGCCCTGGCCATAGAGAGGTTTTTAATTCTCTGTTTTGGTTAGGCCAGGGTGTGACTAGGGTGGGCATTCTATGTTCTTTTTTCTATGTTTTTGTATTTCTTTGTTTTTGGCCGGGTATGGTTCTCAATCAGGGACAGCTGTCTATCGTTGTCTCTGATTGACAACCATACTTAGGTAGCTCTTGCTCACATGGGTTTTGTGGGTAGTTGCTTTCTGTTTTTGTGTCTGCACCAGACAGAACTGTTTCAGTTGTTCTCTTTGTTAATCAGTGTTCAGTTCCATTAATAAAAGGATGACCATGTACCACGCTGCACCTTGGTCCTCACCTTCTAACACCAAGGACACAGCCCTTAGCTGTGGTATATTGACCATATTTCACAAACCCAAACATATTTCACAAACCCAAAGGTGCCTTATTGCTATTTTAAACTGGTTACCAATATAATTAGAGCAGTACAAATAAATGTTTTGTCATACCCATGGTATGCGGTCTGATATACCACAGCTTTCAGCCAGTCAGCATTCAGGGCTCGAACCACCCAGTTTATCTGATTTAGCCACTATACCCTGTATTCCTGATCCTTTCTCCTTCATATATATTCCTCTGGCAAATTAACACAATGAGCTATCTGAGCTCTTTCAGATGAGAAATCAGGCCTGGGCCAAAGCAAGGAAAATTGACTCTAATGGACTGGCAATCTTTCAGACAATTGAGAAACAGATGTACTATCTCCATTAAGACCGCTAAATCAGGCTTCTCTTTAAGCTCTCTCTGATCCTTCAACATTTTGGAAAACAGTAATGCACTGAAGCGTACAAATCCATTTTCTTCCCTGCCTGAGCAGGTTCTGTCTGACTCTGGCATCAGAACTGAGAAGAATGAGATAAGTGATGCTTTTTCTCATTTTATCTCTGCAGGCTTTTTATTTGAGAGAAAGTGTTTTAATTGACCCTGGTCAGTCAATCGACTCCTCTTCCCTCTGACTCGACGGGTAACCTTTCAACTTCTAGTGCATCTTTGTTTTCATTTCAACAATTTTCTACCTGTGATGTGCTACAGTAGATGCCTTCAGATTGGTGTAAAAAATAAAATCAGCTGGGGCTGATGAGCTTCATCCATTTTTACTGCAGCTCTCTGCCCCCCTGATTGCTGGATCATTAACTGATATTTTTAACCTGACGATCATATCTGGTACTATTCCCAAGGTGTAACGGTCCTCTTCCTGTGAATGACTGGATCAAAGCACAGCATGAGACATGTTTGTGATATTTTATTAAAATCAGAACACTACAACAAAAAATAACAAAGATGAAAACTAACAGTTCTGTAAGGACACTAACAATACAGAAAACAACTACCCACAAAACCCATGTGGGCAAGAGCTACCTAAGTATGGTTCCCAATCAGAGACAACGATAGACAGCTGTCCCTGATTGAGAACCATACCCGGCCAAAAACAAAGAAATACAAAAACATAGAAAAAACAACATAGAATGCCCACCCTAGTCACACCCTGGCCTAACCAAAATAGAGAATAAAACCTCTCTATGGCCAGGGCGTGACACAAGGTTTGGAATGCGGCCCAAGTACTGTACTTTTTATTGGTTACATTAACAATATCTTGTCTGTAAAAAACTGTAACCTGCACTTGTATGCCGATGATACTGTTGTGTATGCTATTGCCCCCAAGGTTGACCAGTCTCTATCTGAACTGCAGACTGCCTTCATTGTATTACAGAAAACTTTATTGACCTGAAATTAGTATTGAATGCAGGTACAATTGAGTATATGTTGTTCTCTAGAGCAGTGGTCCGCACTGCGCACTCACCAATGTTCCTTCTGATATTTTGAGGCACTGAGCAAATTTTTAGGTCTTGTGAGTGGAAACTTGTGCAATTTCAGTTTTAGACTGTAGCCAATAGGCTATTGTGGATATTGGAGCACAATGTAGGCCTATCAGAATGGCCTACCAACAAAACCAAATGGAACAAATCCCAGAACATTTTCACATGGAAATTGCTTTTGATTTCTATGATGTAGCCTACAGTAGCCTACATGTGGTGTTCAATGAGGCCTACATTGTGTAAGACTTTTAAAAAGGTTTTTACATTATGAAGGGCTTGACATTAATTCATGATTTTGTACATTGTCTGTAACACCATGGGCCTAATAGGTGGCTGTAAAATGCATTGTATTGTGTTGTAAATTCATAATTATTGCCATACAGAGAATTAGATGATTTGCCAGCAGCATACCACCCTGCATACCACTGCTGGCTTGCTTCTGAAGCTAAGCAGGGTTGGTCCTGGTCAGTCCCTGGCTGGGAGACCAGATTCTGCTGGAAGTGGTGTTGAAGGGCCAGTAGGAGGCACACTTTCCTTTGGTCTAAAATAAAATATCCCAATTCCCCAGGGCAGTGATTGGGGACACTGCCCTGTGTAAGGTGCCGTCTTTCGGAAGGGACGTGAAACGGGTGTCCTGACTTTCTGAGGTTATTAAAGATCCCATGGCACTTATTGTAAGAGTAGGGGTGTTAACCCTGGTGTCCTGGCTAAATTCCCAATCTGGCCCTCAAACCATCACGGTCACCTAATAATCCCCAGTTCACAATTGGCTCATTCATCCCCTCTCCTCTCCCCTGTAACTATTCCCCAGGTCGTTGCTGCAAATAAGAACGTGTTCTCAGTCAACTTACCTGGTAAAATAACGGATAAATAAAATAAAATCTAGCTAACCCCTCTGCCTATTGGCTTATTTCCATTATCAAGCCTGTCTAAAAATACAACACTGCCCCTTTAATTAAGACATAAGATTCCTACTCACCTACTCATTCAAGGGTTTTTCTTTATTTTTACTATTTTCTACATTGTAGAATAATAGTGAAGACATCAAAACTATGAAATAACACATATGGAATCATGCAGTAACCCAAAAATATATTTGAGATTTGAGATTCTCAAAGTAGCCACCCTTTGCCTTGATGACAGCTTTGCACACTCTTGGCATTCCCTCAACCAGCATCACCTGGAATCCTTTTCCAACAGTCTTGAAGGAGTTCCCACATATGCTGAGCACTTGTTGGCAGCTTTTCCTTCATTCTGCAGTCCAACTCATCCCAAACTATTTTAATTGGGTCTAGGTCGAGTGACTGTGTAGGCCAGGTCATCTGATGCAGCACTCCATCTGATGCAGCATAGTAATGAACGTCGGTCACCCTTTCCTTCAGCTGGGTTCAGGCCTGTAGTGTGTGTGTGTGGGGGGGGTGTTCAGTCCTGTTCAGCCTGCTCTACTTTCAGCCTGTGAGATATAGCTTTGACCTGAGCAAACTCAGAGTTTTTATTTGTCCTGAGGGAAAGTGCTGCTGGCTTTCACACACACATACGCACACACACACACAGACACACACACAGACACACACACACACACACACACACACACACACAGAGAGAGGAAACACCGTACACCTAGCGACCTGGTCAGCGTGCACTGCACCCAGCCCGACACAGGAGTCTCTGGGGCGGCAGGGTAGCCTAGTGGTTAGAATATTGGACTAGTAACCGAAAGGTTGCAAGTTTGAATCCCCGAGCTGACAAGGTACATACATATCTGTCGTTCTGCCCCTGAACAGGCAGCTAACCCACTGTTCCTAGGCCGTCATTGAAAATAAGAATTTGTTCTTAACTGACTTGCCTAGTTAAATAAAGGTAAAATAAAAATAGTGCGCGATGAGACAAGGATATCCCTGCCGGCCAAACCCTCCCTAACCCGGATGACGCTAGGCCAATTGTGCGTCGCCCCATGAGCCTCCCAGCTGCGGCAGAGCCTGGGCTCGAGCCCAGAATCTCTGGTGGCACAGCTAGCACTGCGATGCATACCCTGACATATTCTAATGTTTTGTTTTGCTGTTTTCCAGGCGTGTCCATTGGGATCGCGGGATTTCCGTGAGAAGCAGTGTGCCGACTTCGACAGTTTGCCGTTCCGTGGGAAATACTACAACTGGAAGCCCTACACCGGAGGTGAGATCGGAATAATGCGTCAATCCATCCATCGCTCCACTCTATCGCTCTGTTTTTCTCCACACGTTTGTAGTTGTGTGTGTGTGTAACGGTGGTTTATGTTGGCAGCCCCAGCTATCTCTCCCGGTGACAGTGCTGTAGTGACGTCATTCCCCAGGTCCAGGATCTGGGGGCTGACGAATAGAACTCTTTATTACTATCAACAAACTCTAGAGGAGAGCAGAGGAGCACAGCTCAGCCCTGGCCTTGCTTGGTCTCCTGGGACTCCTAGCTCACAACTAACACCACAAAAGGAATTCTGTGCTTTTTTAAATCAATATAGTAAACAGAATTATTTTATTTTACTGTAGATAGATGAATTCCTACTGATGTCACTCATCATGGATGATGTTATAGAACCTGTTATAATTTGTGTGGGAACCTGTAATCCTTCTGGCTGAACCTTAGTTTTCTGTCTGGGCCCTCTACTTCCTGTTTGTGGGTGTTGGCCCAGGTTACTGTCTCTGTGACAAATGTCTCTAATGACACTAAGTTTGTGGTCAGTGTGGCTCAGTCAGTAAAACATGGTGCCTACAAAGCCAAGGGTTGTGGTTTGATTCTCCCTGGTGCCACCCATATGTAAAATGTATGCATGACTGTAAGTTATTTTGGTTAAAAGCGTCTGCTAAATGGCATATATTATATATTCCGTTTTTGCTGAACTCTCTCTACTGTATTTATAACTAAGTGTACATGACTTGTCACCTGCCCTGTGGAAGTGTGTCCACTATGTTTGACCTTGTGACCTCTGCCCTGTGTGCTCCAGGTGGTGTGAAGCCGTGTGCTCTGAACTGTCTGGCGGAGGGATATAACTTCTACACTGAGCGCTCCCCGGCTGTCATCGATGGAACACGCTGCCAGGCCGACTCAATGGACATCTGCATCAATGGAGAGTGCAAGGTGAGAGAGAGATAGTGGGAGTAAGAGAGAGAGAGAGAGAGAGAGAGAGAGACAGAGACAAACAGAGAGAGAAAGGAATAGAAAGGGTGTCTATCTATCTATCTGTCTGTCTGCGTGTCTTGAGTGTGGTAAGTGTTCTTGTAACGTAGTGGTGGTTACATCAAGGTTCAATGACTGTACATTTTTCCAAATAAGAGCGTCTGCTTAAAGTACACTCGTAGAAAAAAGGGTTCGAAAAGGGTTCTTTGGCTATCCCCATAGGATAACCCCTTCTGTTTCCAGGTAGAACTCTATATGGTTTCCATGTAGAACCCTCTGTTTAAAGGGTTATACATGGAACTCAAAAATGTTCTTCAAAGAGACACGGCTTTCAGCCAATCCTCCTATGGGGACAGCCGAAGATCCCTTTTAGGTTGTAGCATATTTTTTCCCTTCTGGTTCCCACACTTTGTGCTGTGAGTCACCCCAGTCAACAAGACAAAGATCAACCAGACCCACGCTGCTTCCAGACAGGATCCAGCCAGTGTGACCCTAAATAAGACAGCCTGTGGCCCAGAGCCCACCAGTGGGTACTGACTAACCCATAGGAGAAGCACTCTACCATGGCCATGACCTTATTACATTATAACCAACAAGCTAATAAAATAGATGACTGTAACATAATGTAATGGAACTGTCCATGAGGCTTTCCTGACCAGGAAACCTGACCCTCTGACTCAGTTTGTAGTCACAGTGTTTGTGTTGATTAGATTCACTGGACATCTGCATCAATGGAGAGTGCAAGGTGAGAGAGAGAGAGAGAGAGAGATAGGAGTAATCTGAAAATCGCTGTTTATTACTGAGATCTGGGACCTAATGTTGTCTTTGTTCCGTGTGTGTACACTGTACAGAACAATGAGTTACGTTTTTTGTGTATGTGTGTGTATGCCTGTGTGTGTGTATGCCTGTGTGTGTGTGTGTGTGTGTGTGTGTGTGTTGGAGGTTTCTTCCTGCAGAGTACTGGGACACATTTATTCCTAGTCATAGTCCAAGGTGTATTTTTTATTTCAGCAGCAGTTGGTCTTATGGAGTATCTGACACGGTGTGATAAATCTCTGGAACAACGTCTGCTTGGAGGCTGCTCAGAAATGCTCAATATAATGTGTATAGGCCTACACACGTGTTGGGAGAAAGACAGAGGGGGAGAGAGAACAATGAGAAAATGAAAGAAAGAAGAACGTGATAGGGATAGAGCAGAGAAATGGAGAGATTGAGAAGGAGAGAGAGAACAGACAGAGCAGAGAAATTGAGAGATTGAGAAGGAGAGAGAGAGAACAGACAGAGCAGAGAAATTGAGAGATTGAGAAGGAGAGAGAGAACAGACAGAGCAGAGAAATTGAGAGATTGAGAAGGAGAGAGAGAACAGAAAGAGAAGAGAAATGGAGAGATTGAGAAGGAGAGAGAGCGCAGACAGAGCAGAAAAATGGAGAGATTGAGAAGGAGAGAGAGCACAGACAGAGCAGAGAAATGGAGAGCATGAGAAGGAGAGAGAGAACAGACAGAGCAGAGAAATGGAGAGATTGAGAAGGAGAGAGAGAACAGGTAGAGCAGAGAATGTTACACATCCACCACGCTGATCCTCAACACGGGGCCCCTCCAGGACCTCTATACCAGGCTGTGTCAGAGGAAGGCCCTAAAAATGGTCAAAGACTCCAGACACCCTAGTCATAGACTGTTCTCTCTGCTACCGCACGGCAAGCGGTATCGGAGCGCCAAGTCTAGGTCCAAGAGGCTTCTTAACAGCTTCTACCCCCGAGCCATAAGATTGCTGAACAGCAAATCAAATGGCTACTCAGACTATTTGCATCATCACCCCCCCTTTGTTTTTGCCTCCCCTCTGTTATGCTGCTGCTACTCTCTGTTTATTATCTATGCCTAGTCACTTTAACTCCCTACAGTACATGTACATATTACCTCAATTACCTCGACTAACTGGTACCCCCTGATAGCCTCGCTCCTGTTATTTTACTGCTGCTCTGTAATTATTATTATTTTATTTTTTTCTTATCTATTTTTTACTTAACACTTATTTTTCTTAAAACAACATTATTGATTAAGGGCTTGTAAGTAAGTATTTCACTGTTGTATTCGGCGCATGTGACAAATAAAACTCTAGTTGAGTCTAGTTGATAGGTAATCAACTAGCTGGGCTGCTCCCCGGACCCAGTATGTAGGGACTGTATTCTTGAACATGACTATTGAACTTGACATTTGTGTCTGTCTTTATTATTTCATCTGACATATCATACAGAAACATGGTATCAGCTCGAAAACCACTACGTTTCTTATTTCTGTAGCTAAGTACATTATAGGCGCAGTTAGGTTCCATATGTGAACGCACGCCGTAGTCTACTGCTAACGTTAGTCACACCACTGATCAAATTGTCGTTAGCTGGCTGTCTGGCTAGCATCACCACCTACCTCGATGGCTGAAGGCAAAGAGATCTCCTTTTTCATCGCTACGGCAGCAAACGAAATTTGCAAAAAAAGCACAACCGTTGAAATGGCTAGGAGAGGAGAGCTAATGAGCTCTATGGGCATCTTTGAAACTGAATGTGTTATTCGGGGACACAAATACATGCTGGAGTTTGAGATCGTGAAAAGCAGTCAACATCCTCTCTTCTGAGGCTATACATGTGAACGCCTCGAACTGATGCAGTTCCCCGTACCAAATGACCTGCACATTGTGGAGCATGTCCAGCATGGATCCCCCTCAAAAGAACAACTACTCAGCAGATATGACGATGTATTCAACAAACCTGTTGAATCAGTACCTGCAGGGGTACATTTTGAATTGGATGACAGTGTCACTCCAGTCTAGCGTGCTTCTCGTAATGTGCCCATTGCAATGAAAGTGGCTGTGAAGGCCTAGCTGACAAGTATGAGGCCGATGGCCACATGACATCTGTGACTGAACCAACTGACTGGATCAGCAATATGGTCATAGTGAAAAAAACTGAGAAGCTGAGAGTCTGCATCGACCCAAAGCATCTGAACCAAGAACTGAAACGTTTCCACTACATCATGCCAACACTGAAGGATGTCCTCTACAAGCTTCCCAAGGCCAGGATTTTCACCCCTTTGGTGTCTCCGAGGCGCCTGAGGTAGACCAACACAAGCAGCACGAGTTACTGGCTGGGCTCAAGGACATTGAACCTATTGCTGATGATGTCCTGATTGCAGGTTGCGGTGACACAGACAAAGAAGCAGTATGCAACCACGATGTGAAGCTCCTGGCACTGATGGAGCATTGCCGATCAGTTAAGCTGCGCCTTGGCCTGAAGAAGCTGCAGCTCAAGGTGAAAGACGTTCACTTCCATGGTCACATTCTCTCAGCCATAGGCCTGAAGCCAGACCCAGACAAAGTCAGAGCGATCCTCGACACGCCAAACCCGTCTGATGCAAAAGTAGGGCAGCGTCTCATCGGCACACCTATCAGCAGTCTGCTGGTGGACTAAGACACACCATGGCACTGGCTATCCAAACACGAGGCCACAGTGCAAGAGATTCAATCTCTGGCTTCATCCATGCCTGTGTTGCGCTACTACGACGTTACGAAGCCTGTCACAATCCAGAGCGACTCCAGGCAATGTGGACTTGGATGCTGCCTTAGGCAGGAAGGCCAGCCCGTTGCATTTGCCTCGAGAGCGCTCAGCCCCACCAAACAAAACTATGCATAAATTGAGAAAGAGTGCCTCAGCATGGTCTATTCTCCTGCCAGTGATTCCATCACGACTTATATGGTCACAGCTGAAACTGACCACAAACCACTCATTGCCATATTCAGTAAACCTCTCCTCACCGAGCCCAAGATGCTTCAAAGCATGCTCCTAACTCTGCAAAATTACAGCCTGAAGGTCATCTACAAGCCAGGACCAGAGATGTATACACACTGAGCAGGACAACAGCACAATGTACAGGCAGAGGCACTGCCTATCAGTGACATACCATATGTTTGCTACAGCAGGAACAACAAGATGTTCAACAGATCAATCAGGCAGACTACTTGAACATCACAGATCACCACAGATCAGACAACACACTGACAAGGCCGAACACCTGCAGTCACTGAAGTCCATGGTTCTCACAGGTTGGCCATACTGAAGGAGGAGACACCTTTCACAGCGAGAGAATAGTGGACCTTTCGAGACGGGATCAGCATGCAAAATGGCATCTTGTTCAGAGATCAGAAGATCATATCTCCAAATCACTACGTCCAGAGATGTTTACCCGCATACACTCCAGTCACATTGGAGGTGCTATCACCAGGCACGCAAAACATTATACTGGACAAACATGCAAGCAGAAATTAAAGACTTTGTCAGCAGCTGTAACACGTGCAACGAGTACGCTCATGAACAGCAAAAGGAAACCATGATGTCAGATGGCCCACAAGGGCCTGGAAAATCATCAGCATGGACTTATTCAGCCACAGGCGAAAGGACTGTCTTCTCATCGTTGATCACTACTCTGACTTTTGGAAAATTGAACTGCTCCCTGACTTGTTTGCAGAGACGGTCATAAAGCGCTGCAAGGCGCAGTTTGCAAGGCAAGGTCAGCCTGACAAGGTCATCACGGACAATGGCCCACAATTCACTGCACAGTTCAAGTGTTTCGCCTCAGAATGGGAGTTTGACCACGTGACCTCCTCTTCAAGGCACCCATAAGCAAATGGCAAGGCAGAGTCAGCTGTCAAGATTGCAAGAAACCTGTTACACAGGGCCTTGCGTGACAGCAACGACCACTGATATAAACCTGTTACGCAGGGCCTTGCATGATAGCAACGACCCCTGATATAAACCTGTTACGCAGGGCCTTGCATGATAGCAACGACCCCTGATAGAAACATGTTATGCAGGGCCTTGCGTGACGGAAATGACCCCTTGAAAGGACAGTAGCCCAGCACAATGCCTTCTGTCCTGACGTCTGAAGACTACCATCCCTGTAGCCAACAAGCTACTTGAGCCCTGAGTCATGGTTGGCGTCACGGACAAACTACGTCACAGAAAGCAGCTCGCTAAGTGCTTCTACGACCGGACTGCTTGAGACCTACCAGAGCTGGAGGTGAAAGGATGAAACCGCTGCCGGGAGACCACTCAGGATTTTGGAGGCCAGGCACGTGCCTACAGAGAGTAGCACCACATTCTTACCTGCTGGATGTTGGTGGCTCCCTCTAACGTTGTAGTCAGGTGGATCTGCGCGTAGCAGAGCAGACAAACCAGAACACACCATACACTCACCTAGATGAGCTGGATCACAGTCCAGGCCTAAAGGCAAGGGGTGCAGAATTGAGACATGAGCCAACTGAGGGTGAGGCTTCTACCTCACCAGGCTCACCAGCTCGTGACCCTTGACCTACCCCTGTCAGAGCCCATACTTACTCACAAGTGGTTCGGCTGTGGAAGCCACCGAACAGACTTACTCTGTAAGGAAGTGACTGTGTTAACCTGTCCTCTGTTACATAAAACAATAGTTTTAAGAAAAGGGGAAGACGACAACTGAAGTAAAAAGAAAATGTAATTAATTTGAATTTGTTATGACTTGAGTGTTACAAATGTAATGTTATGTATGCTGTTATGTTTGCACTCTCTATTGAAAAGGAAGATGTTACGGAGTCTAGTTGATAGGTAATCAACTAGCTGGGCTGCTCCCCGGACCCTGTATGTAGGGACTTGTACAATACTTGAACATGACTATTGAACCTGACATTTGTGTCTGTCTTTATTATTTAATCTGACATATCATACAGAAACAGAGACAGACAGAGAGTGAGAGAGAAAGAGACAAAGAGTGATTGTGAGGGATGTCTGTGAGAATGTATTTTTCTCTCCTGTTGTTAAGGTGACACCCATAATTCCCCCATCACATTTTTGAGTCTCGATTATCTTAAAACAGAGTCTGTAAAATGCTGAAATACTTACTTTACTGTATCTCTCTAAAGAGATTGGCTATATGTCAGTCTGACCTTCTCATCCTACTGTAATTCTACTGTTGGTAGTACCCAGGTACTATTCAATCATGAGTCAGCATTTTAATTTACGTAAAACTGCTGCTCCATGCAGCCTCCACAGACATAAAGTCATTTCTTTAGCACTTGTCTTTATTACTATGATATTATGGTATTATTAAACAGTATTATTATAGTATACTGTAAGTTGTACTTAATGTAATATAACATGGTACCATGTCTCCTCTCTCAGCACGTAGGCTGTGACAACATCCTGAGCTCAGATGCCAAGGAGGACCGCTGTCGGGTGTGTGGAGGGGACGGCAGCACCTGTGAGGCCACAGAGGGACTGTTCAATGACTCTCTGCCCAGAGGAGGTAAGCCCCAGGCTGGGGACAGAACCTGATAGGGCTCCTTACTTCAGGTGTGCAAATGTTTAAGTTCCATACAAAGAAAAAGGGAGTGTATTGTGTAAAGAAGAGAAGCGTAGAGAAGATAAGAAGAGTGTATAGTGTACAGAAGACAGGAGTAGAGAAGAAGAGTGTATAGTGTACAGAAGACAGGAGTAGAGAAGAAGAGTGTATAGTGTACAGAAGACAGGAGTAGAGAAGAAGAGTGTATAGTGTACAGAAGACAGGAGTAGAGAAGAAGAGTGTATAGTGTACAGAAGACAGGAGTAGAGAAGAAGAGTGTATAGTGTACAGAAGACAGGAGTAGAGAAGAAGAGTGTATAGTGTACAGAAGACAGGAGTAGAGAAGAAGAGTGTATAGTGTACAGAAGACAGGAGTAGAGAAGAAGAGTGTATAGTGTACAGAAGACAGGAGTAGAGAAGAAGAGTGTATAGTGTACAGAAGACAGGAGTAGAGAAGAAGAGTGTATAGTGTACAGAAGACAGGAGTAGAGAAGAAGAGTGTATAGTGTACAGAAGACAGGAGTAGAGAAGAAGAGTGTATAGTGTACAGAAGACAGGAGTAGAGAAGAAGAGTGTATAGTGTACAGAAGACAGGAGTAGAGAAGAAGAGTGTATAGTGTACAGAAGACAGGAGTAGGGAAGTTTAGAAGAGTTTATAGTGTACAGAAGACAGGAGTAGAGAAGAAGAGTTTATAGTGTACAGAAGACAGGAGTAGAGAAGAAGAGTGTATAGTGTACAGAAGACAGGAGTAGAGAAGAAGAGTGTATAGTGTACAGAAGACAGGAGTAGAGAAGAAGAGTGTATAGTGTACAGAAGACAGGAGTAGAGAAGAAGAGTGTATAGTGTACAGAAGACAGGAGTAGAGAAGAAGAGTGTATAGTGTACAGAAGACAGGAGTAGAGAAGAAGAGTGTATAGTGTACAGAAGACAGGAGTAGAGAAGAAGAGTGTATAGTGTACAGAAGACAGGAGTAGGGAAGTTTAGAAGAGTTTATAGTGTACAGAAGACAGGAGTAGAGAAGAAGAGTTTATAGTGTACAGAAGACAGGAGTAGAGAAGAAGAGTGTATAGTGTACAGAAGACAGGAGTAGAGAAGAAGAGTGTATAGTGTACAGAAGACAGGAGTAGAGAAGAAGAGTGTATAGTGTACAGAAGACAGGAGTAGAGAAGAAGAGTTTATAGTGTACAGAAGACAGGAGTAGAGAAGAAGAGTGTATAGTGTACAGAAGACAGGAGTAGAGAAGAAGAGTGTATAGTGTACAGAAGACAGGAGTAGAGAAGAAGAGTGTATAGTGTACAGAAGACAGGAGTAGAGACGAGAAAAAGCGTTTATAGTGGAGAGAATATAGGAGTACAAAAGAGAAGAGTTTATAGTGTAGAGAAGACAAGAGTGTATAGAGAAGAGTAAATTATGTTTCTGAGAGTGTCCGCTACTCTGTGCGAACTGAAAGCTGCCAAACACTGCACATTTGTTATCACTTTCCGAGAGACACATCTCCATGCTGAAAAGCAAGGTGAAAACTATTTTTGGCAGAGCAGCCCTGTCTAAGGGCCAACAGAGTAATGTAGCCAAAACACTTAATTTTTCATGGAAATCTTTCCCCCCTTTGTCACCCAATGATAAAGCATATGTTTTTGGGAGTTGAGAAACATGTTGTCAAAACATAAATGGAAGAATAATATATTCACATTAACTACATCATCCAATGAAGAACTCAGAGTGGAGATATGGCTTCATCCTGGCACTGGGTCCTAGACTAGTGGAGATATGGCTTCATCCTGGCACTGGGTCCTAGACTAGTTGAGATATGGCTTCATCCTGCCACTGGGTCCTAGACTAATGGAGATTTGGCTTCATTTTGGCTCTGGGTTCAAGACTAGTGAAGATATGGCTTCCTGCTCTGCCCTCAGACAAACCATCAAACATGCAAAGTGTCAATACAGGACTAAGATTGAATCCTACTACACCGGCTTTGACGCTCGTCGGATGTGGCAGGGCTTGCAAACTTTACGGACTACAAAGGGAAACCCAGTCGCGAGCTGCATAGTGAAGCAAGCCAACCAGATGAGCTAAATGCCTTTTATGCTCGCTTCGAGGCAAGCAACACTGAAGCATGCATGAGAGCACCAGCTGTTCCGGACAACTCCGTAGTCTACGTGAGCAAGATCTTTAAACAGGTCAACATTCACAAGGCCGCGGGGCTATACGGATTACCAGGACGTATACTCAGAGCATGCGCGGACCAACTGGCAAGTATCTTCACTGACATCTTCAACCTCTCCTTGACCGAGTCCGTAATACTTACATGTGTCAAGCAGACCACCATAGTCCAAGAAAGCGAAGGTAACCTGCCTAAATGACTACCGCCCTGTAGCCCTCACGTTGGTAGTCATGAAGTACTTTGAAAGGCTGGTCATGGCTCACATCAACACCATCATCCCGGAAACCTTAGACCCACTCCAATTTGCATACCTCCCCAACAGATCCACAGATGACGCAATCTCAATCGCACTCCACACTGCCCTTTCCCACCTGGACAAAAGGAACACCTATGTGAGAATGCTGTTCATTGACTACAGCTCAGCGTTCAACACCATAGTACCCTCAAAGCTCATCACTAAGCTAAGGACCCTGGGACTAAACACCTCCCTCTGCAACTGGATCCTGGACTTCCTGAAGGGCAGCCCCCAGGTGGTAAGGGTAGGCAACAACACATCTGCGCGCTGATCCTCAACACAGGGGCCCCTCAGGGGTGCGTGCTTAGTCCTCTCCTGTACTCCCTGTTCATCCACGACTGCGTGAGCAAGCATGACTCCAACACCATCATTAAGTTTGCTGACGACACAACAGTGGTAGGCCTGATCACTGATAATGATGAGACAGCCTATAAGGAGGAGGTCAGAGACCTGGCAGTGTGGTGCCAGGACAACAACCTCTCCCTCAACGTGAGCAAGACAAAGGAGCTGATCGTGAACTACAGGAAGAAGAGGGCCGAACCTGCCCCCATTCACATTGACGGGGCTGTAGTGGAGCGGGTCGAAAGGTGTCCACATCACCAACAAACTGTCATGGTCCAAACACACCAAGACAGTCATGGAGAGGGCACAACAACAGTCAGGAGACTGAAAAGATTTGGCATGGGTCCCCAGATCCTTAAAAAGTTCTACAGCTGCACCATCGATAGCATACTAACCGGTTGCATCCCCGCCTGGTATGGCAACTGCTCGGCATCCGACCGTAATGCACTACAGAGGGTAGTGTGTAGGGCCCAGTACATCACTGGGACCAAGCTTCCTGCCATCCATGACCTCTATACTAGGCGGTGTCAGAGGAAGGTTAAAAAAATTGTCAAAGACTCCAGTCACCCAAGTCATAGACTGCTTCCGGTACGGCAAGCAGAACCGGAGCACCAAGTCTCAGTCCATAAGGCTCCTTAACAGATTCTACCCCCAAGCTATAAGACTTCTGAACAATGAATCAAATGGCCACCGGTCTATTACATTGACCCCCCACCGCCCTTTGTTTTTACACTGCTGCTACTCGCTGTTTATTATCTATGCATAGTCACTTTACCCCTACCTACATGTACAAATGACCTTGACTAACCGTACCCGCACATTGATTCTGTACCAGTATCCCCTGTATATGGCCTCATTATTGTTATTTTATTGTCTTACTTTTTATTTTATTTTTACTTTAGTTTATATAGTAAATATTTTCTTAAATACATTTTTTGAACTGCATTGTTGCTTAAGGGCTCGTAAGTAAGCATTTCACGGTAAGGTTGTTGTATTCAGCGCATGTGACAAATACGATTTGATTAGATTTTAGATAGACAAAAACACGTTTTCCTTCTATGCTGTGTATGTAATGGTTTTGTCCCCTTCTCTTCCAGGCTACATGGAGGCTGTTCAGATACCAAGGGGGTCAGTCCACATAGAAATCAAAGAAATTGCCATGTCCAAAAACTACATTGGTAAGGGATCTCTTTCATACACTATAAAATGAAACCAACAAGAAAAGTGACCATCGTCATTATAAGAAATAAGACACATTATTTTGATGACCCTTTATTTCTTATCATTCTATCCCTCTGTGAATGTTAAGAGTCATTATGGCCTGCCCTTAACTCCACACAACTTTTGAACAGTAATGGAAAGCAGTGTGAAATCAACCTGTATAATATTAGCAGTTTGGTTCTGTTCTTTGTTTAAAGATTCAGTCTTCCTCATCCCTTAGTGCTTTCTCAGTCTAGAGCAGAGCAGACGATGCCATGAAGTAGTTTTAACTCACACTAAATGATTAGCTTCAACATTATTAAAACTATTCAGTGCTTGTCCAGTGGTAGTCTTGGCGTTAGTCTCTCCGTCTTAGTTCCAGACTAAACAGAAAAACAATCAAACAAGGGGATTTAATATAGTGCTTTTGTCTGATCTGACATTAACTAGAGACAGAGCCGTGTGACAGAGTGGTGAAGTTTACTGCTGAGGGTGTTGATGGAGGACTGAAGTCAGGCTTTGAAATGTCAGGCGTCATTAGAGTTACAGACATGTGGTGACAGCCCTGTGGTGACAGCTCTGTGGTGACAGCCCTGCGGTGACAGCCCTGTGGTGACAGCTCTGTGGTGACAGCCCTGCGGTGACAGCCCTGTGGTGACAGCCCTGTGGTGACAGCTCTGTGGTGACAGCCCTGCGGTGACAGCCCTGTGGTGACATCTCTGTGGTGACAGCCCTGTGGTGACAGCTCTGTGGTGACAGCCATGTGGTGACATCTCAGTGGTGACAGCCATGTGGTGACAGCTCTGTGGTGACAGCCATGTGGTGACAGCCATGTGGTGACATCTCAGTGGTGACAGCCATGTGGTGACAGCTCTGTGGTGACAGCCCTGAGGTGACAGCTCTGCGGTGACAGCTCTGTGGTGACAGCCCTGTGGTGACAGCTCTGTGGTGACAGCCCTGCGGTGACAGCCCTGTGGTGACAGCCTTGTGGTGACAGCCATGTGGTGACATCTCAGTGGTGACAGCCATGTGGTGACATCTCTCATGGATTCTCTGTGGTGACAGCCCTGCGGTGACAGCCCTGTGGTGACAGCCTTGTGGTGACAGCCATGTGGTGACATCTCAGTGGTGACAGCCATGTGGTGACATCTCTCATGGATTCAAGTGGATACAATGATGTATATAAAACATATAAATATATACAAGTTGTTGTTATCTCCAAGTTTAACGATTGTCACTGTGTCCTGTTGTGTAGACTACACTCCCTATTTCCCTTCCAAGTAATGTGTGAGAGCTGACCATTTTTGCAGTAAAATGGACTGAGAGCTGAACATTATAGCAGTAAAGATGGACTGAGAGCTGACTGTTTTAACAGTAAAGATGGACTGAGAGCTGACCGTTATAGCAGTAAAGATGGACTGAGAGCTGACCATTATAGCAGTAAAATGGACTGAGAGCTGAACATTATAGCAGTAAAGATGGACTGAGAGCTGACTGTTTTAACAGTAAAGATGGACTGAGAGCTGACCGTTATAGCAGTAAAATGGACTGAGAGCTGACCGTTATAGCAGTAAAGATGGACTGAGAGCTGACTGTTTTAACAGTAAAGATGGACTGAGAGCTGGCCGTTATAGCAGTAAAGATGGACTGAGAGCTGACTGTTTTAACAGTAAAGATGGACTGAGAGCTGAACATTATAGCAGTAAAGATGGACTGAGAGCTGACTGTTTTAATAGTAAAGATGGACTGAGAGCTGGCCGTTATAGCAGTAAAGATGGACTGAGAGCTGACCGTTATAGCAGTAAAGATGGACTGAGAGCTGACTGTTTTAACAGTAAAGATGGACTGAGAGCTGGCCGTTATAGCAGTAAAGATGGACTGAGAGCTGAACATTATAGCAGTAAAGACGGACTGAGAGCTGAACATTATAGCAGTAAAGATGGACTGAAAGCTGACTGTTTTAACAGTAAAGATGGACTGAGAGCCTACTGTTTTAACAGTAAAGATGGACTGAGAGCTGACCGTTATAGCAGTAAAGATGGACTGAGAGCTGACTGATTTAACAGTAAAGATGGACTGAGAGCTGACCATTATAGCAGTAAAGATGGACTGAGAGCTGACCATTATAGCAGTAAAGATGGACTGAGAGCTGACCGTTATAGCAGTAAAGATGGACTGAGAGCTGACCATTATAGCAGTAAAGATGGACTGAGAGCTGAACATTATAGCAGTAAAGATGGACTGAGAGCTGACTGTTTTAACAGTAAAGATGGACTGAGAGCTGACCGTTATAGCAGTAAAGATGGACTGAGAGCTGACTGTTTTAACAGTAAAGATGGACTGAGAGCTGGCCGTCATAGCAGTAAAGATGGACTGAGAGCTGAACATTATAGCAGTAAAGACGGACTGAGAGCTGAACATTATAGCAGTAAAGATGGACTGAAAGCTGACTGTTTTAACAGTAAAGATGGACTGAGAGCCTACTGTTTTAACAGTAAAGATGGACTGAGAGCTGACCGTTATAGCAGTAAAGATGGACTGAGAGCTGACCGTTATAGCAGTAAAGATGGACTGAGAGCTGACCATTATAGCAGTAAAGATGGACTGAGAGCTGAACATTATAGCAGTAAAGATGGACTGAGAGCTGACCGTTATAGCAGTAAAGATGGACTGAGAGCTGAACATTATAGCAGCAAAGATGGACTGAGAGCTGACCGTTTTAACAGTAAAGATGGACTGAGAGCTGACCATTATAGCAGTAAAGATGGACTGAGAGCT
Organism: Oncorhynchus clarkii lewisi; assembly: GCF_045791955.1. Classification (NCBI taxonomy): domain Eukaryota; kingdom Metazoa; phylum Chordata; class Actinopteri; order Salmoniformes; family Salmonidae; genus Oncorhynchus; species Oncorhynchus clarkii. Next base: position 17,547,571 of record NC_092158.1, on the reverse strand, counting down.
GACCGTTATAGCGTTTTTTTGTGTAGATGAGGTGGCAGTAAAGAATGAACTCTAAGTTATCCCCCTAAACAGGAGGAGTAAAATAAATATTGTTGTAATAAAGTGCGTAAATGCTGTGAAGTGCATGCACATGGAGAGAGAGAGATAACAGACAACAGAGTGGTTGGATCGTTTCTCCCCATTCAACCCAGAGAAAGTGGATATTTTGAGATGTGTTGTGCTTGGAGACGACTCCATTGTTTTGACGACATGCAGGAATGGTATTCATGGGATTCTTCCAGGCTTTCACCTGAAGAGTGTGTGTGTGTGTGCTTTTTCCATTTCCCTCTGAAAGGTGAGAGTGTGTGTGTGTGTGTGTGTGTGTGTGTGTGTGTGTGTGTGTGTGTGAGTGTGTGTGTGTGTGTGTGTGTGTGTGTGTGTGTGTGTGTGTGTGTGTGTGTGTGTGTGTGTGTGTGTGTGTGTGTGTGTGTGTGTGTGTGCGTGTGTGCGTGCGTGTGTGTGAAATTTGCTCCAGGATGATGATGAATGATGGCAATGACATCACACCAAAACATTACCACAACCTGTTGTCTTGGCTACCGTTCCTGGGCAGTCTCTTGCTCAATACTCTTATCAGCATTTTAACAGGCTGCTTATATAGCTGTAGGGGGTTCAGTGAACTACGCTCAACCCTACCTATGAACTGAAGACTTGTCTTAGCTCCCCCAGCAAAATTATTCTACCTGGGGCTTCTATGTGTTCTATCTGTACCCGTCTGTAGCGCTGAAGTCGGAGGGAGATGACTACTACATAAACGGAGCGTGGACCATCGACTGGCCCAGAAAGTTTGATATCGCAGGCACGGCGTTTCACTACAAGAGACCCCTTGACGAACCCGAGTCAATAGAGGCCCTGGGAGCCACCACGGAAATCCTAGTCGTCATGGTAACCACGCTTCGCTGTTTTGTTGTGTGTCAGGTAAACAATGTGGGAGGGCTGTGCCTTTCTGGCACAGAAAGATGATCAAACTCAGAAGTGCTTTTTCAGGCATCTTTCAGCCTACCGGGAGTCTTTAGTCTATTTGGGAAGTTGGAGATGGGGGTTTTCCATGGAAAAGGGAATTTCACAAAGACACAACCTTCAGATGTTACCCACCTATAGAGAAACGGGCCATTGTTGTTTGTACTGTCTAGAGAGATTGTCAGTTTGAATTCACATAAAGCCCAACAGCTGCTCCTAGCAAACCTTAGCTGACCTCCAGACCAGTAAGACCATGGTGGTTTGGGGTTAACAGCTATATATATATATATATATATATACACACAGCAATATATATACAACAATGTGCAATGTGGATATTGAAAAAGCAATTTCTGGCTAAATTCAAATGCACATGGGCATGTGTTTTGGTGAGGGTGTGTGTTTGAGTGTGCAAGCGTTTTCTGGCATGTGAAAGTCTGTGTGTGTGTGTGTTTGAGTGTGCAAGCGTTTTCTGGCATGTGAAAGTCTGTGTGTGTGTGTGTGTGTGTGTGTGTGTGTGTGTGTGTGTGTGTGTGTGTGTGTGTGTGTGTGTGTGTGTGTGTGTGTGTGTGTGTGTGTGTGTTTGTGTGTGTGTGTTGTGTGTGTTACGTGTGTTGTGTGTGTTGTGTATGTTGTGTGTGCTGTGGTGTGTGTGTGTTGTTTGTGCTGTGTGTGTTTCTCTAAGCCGTCCCACTCATTGGCACTCAGGACCACAGTGGCTTTTCCCTGGACATGAAATACCAGACCCCACAGCTTCACTGGAATAGGGCTGGGGTTAAGCCGGTTAGGGTTAGGAATAGACAGAGCTTTCCATCCCACCACAGGCCATTCCTTTGTGGCAACTGAAAGCTGTGCAGAATTCTGGTCCCTTTCTGCATCACATACACTAACATAAACACAGTGCCGCCACTGCCCATTGGATAACATTTGAGTCTCTGCTTCAGTATAGCAGAGAAACAGCAAATAACTCTTTAGTGGGGACATTTTCTGTGGATTAAGGTTTAGGTCAATTCCATTTGAGTTGTTTGATTTAAGTTTTTTCAAATTTTATTTAACCTTTATTTTGACAGGGAATAACATGACATGAAATAATGCCCTTGAAATGATTTCATATGGAACTGAAACCAATGCTATAAATGTATGTAATCAAATAATGTCTTCGTCTCACCTCCAGGTTCTTCTCCAGGAGCAGAACACGGGGATCCATTATAAGTTCAACGTTCCCATCCAGAGGACAGGAAGTGGAGACAATGAGGTGGGCTTCTCCTGGAACCATCTGGCCTGGTCCGACTGCTCCGCCACCTGCGCTGGAGGTAGGCACTGCACCAACCACATGCCGATGTACCCTGGGTGTACAAAACATTAGGAACACCTGCTCATTTCCATGACTGACCAGGTGAATCCAGGTGAAAGCTACGATCCCTTAAGTGTTAAATCCACTTCAATCAGTATAGATGAAGGGGAAGAGACAGGTTAAAGAAGGATTTTTTAAGCCTTGAGACAATAGAGACATGGATTGTATGTGTGTCATTCAGACAAAAGATGTAAGTGCGTTTAAACGGGGTATGGTAGTAGGTGCCAGGCGCAACATTTGAGTCAAGAACAGCAACGCTGCTGGGGTTTTCATGCTCAACCGTTTATATTAAGGTATGCTCTACCATCCAATTTGACACAACTATAGGAAGCACTGGAGTCGACATGGGCCAGCATCCCTGTGGAAAGCTTTCGGCACCTTGTAGAGCCCATGCTCTGACTAATTGAGGCTGTTCTGAAGGCAAAGGGGGGGGGGGGGGGGGGAACAAAGTATTAGGAAGGTGTCTATCTATATAACACAAGACACTGTGACGATCTTCCCCCTCCCCACTGACGCACCTCACATAGTCAATTGTCTATCAATCACTTACAGAGGTACCATACTCTGGAATAATTATCTTTAGATTGCGAAAACCTCATCCCTCAATAACTTCAAGTGAAGACTGGGGGTCAACCTGATGAATCAAACTACCAATAATCCCCTCCATGTAGCCTAACTCTCACACTTACACATAATCAAACATGGTTTTCTTGTATATTGAGCATATCATGTACAATTATAATGAATATGCTTTGTCTAACTAATTGAACAAACATATCAGCACTTTTGGGCACACCGTTTTTACCAGTTATTTATCTCTACTGTTTTGTCTTTCACTTCTTTTGTTTGGTGCGAATAAATAAAACCTAAAAGCTAAAAGCCAATGTTTGGTATACTCAGTGAATGTATCTGTCCTGGGTCCTGTTCAGTAGCCACCAAACAGGGTAAATCATTTTGAAACTGTGAGGTACTTGAGGTACTACTTCAATAAAGAAGTGGATTTCTGCTTTCTATTGCAAAACAGTTTGGCTACGCTCATCATTGTTCCTACTGAACACATCACTGAAAATATGGAGACTCTGGGGATCATTAATTTAGGTTTCAGACGTCTATTGCTTATTAGTTAGAGCGTTGTGCCAGTAACCTAAAGGTTGCTGGATCGAATCTCCGAACTGACAAGGTAAAAATCTGTTGTTCTGCCCCTGAGCAAGGCAGTTAACCAACTGTTCCCCGGGCTCCGATGACATGGATGTTGATTAAGGCAGGCCCTTGCACCTCTCTGATTCAGAGAAGACACATTTCAGTTGAGGTCATTCAGTTGTACCACTGACTAGGTATCCCCCTTTCCCTATTAACAGTGCTGTTCTAGCTATCTGTTAATGGAATAGGGTGGCAGGTAGCCTAGTGGTTAGAGCGTTTGGCCAGTAACCAAAAGGTGGTTCGAATACCTGAGTGGAGAAGGTGACAAATCTTGCGATGTGCCCTTGAGCAAGGCACTTAGAGTTGAAGTCTGAAGTTTACATACACTTAGGTTGGTGTCATTAAAACTTGTTTTTAAACCACTCCACAAAGTTCTTGTTAACAAACTATAGTTTTGGCAAACCGGACATCGACTTTGTGCATGACATAAGTAATTTTTCCAATAATTGTTTACAGATAGATTCACTTATCATAATTCCAGTGGGTTAGAAGTACACTAAATACACTAAGTTGACTGTGCCTTTAAACAGCTTGGAAAATTCCAGAAAAGGATGTCATGGCTTTAGAGGCTTCTGATAGGCTAATTGACATCATTTGAGTCAATTGGAGGTGTACCTGTGGATGTATTTCAAGGCCTACTTTCAAACTCAGTGCCGCTTTGCTTGACATCATGGGAAAATCAAAAGTAATCAGCCAAGTCTGGTTCATCCTTGGGAGCAATTTCCAAACGCATGAAGGTACCACATTCATCTGTACAAACAATAGTACGCAAGTATAAACATCAGTAAGGAAGTTAAAGCTTGCTCGCAAATGGGTCTTCCAAATGGACAATGATCCCAAGCATACTTCCAAAGTTGTGGCAAAATGGCTTAAGGACAACAAAGTCAAGGTATTGGAGTGGCCATCACAAAGCCCTGACCTCAATCCTATAGAGAATTTGTGGGCAGAACTGAAAAAGCGTGTGCAAGCAAGGAGGCCTACAAACCTGACTCAGTTACAGCAGCTCTGTCAGGAGGAATGGGCCAAAATTCACCCAACTTATTGTGGGAAGCTTGTGGAAGGCTACCCGAAGCGTTTGACCCAAGTTAAACAATTTAAAGGCAATGCTACCAAATACTAAATGAGTGTATGTAAACTTCTGACCCACTGGGAATGTGATGAAAGAAATAAAAGCTGAAATAAATATTTCTCTCTACTATTATTCTGACATTTCACATTCTTAAAATAAAGTGGTGATCCTAACTGACCTAAAACAGGGAATTTTTACTAGGATTAAATGTCAGGAATTGTGAAGAACTGAGTTTGAATGTATTTAACTAAGGTGTATGTAAATTTCCGACTTCAACTGTAACTCTAATTTCCTCCATGGGCGCTGTACTACTATGGCTGATGCTGTAAAACAACACATTTCACCTGCGGTGTATGTGACAATACAGGCTGGGGCTGTTTTCAGTTATTTATTATTGAATTATTTTCCATTTCAATTTCTTCCCATTTGGTAGTTACAGTCTTGTCCCATCGCTTGTCCCATCGCTGCAACCCCCGTATGGGCTCGGCAGAGGCAAAGGTCGAGAGCCATGCGTCCCCCGAAACACGACCCTGCCAGCTTCTTGACACACTGCTCGCTTAACCTGGAAGCCAGCCGCACCAATGTGTCGGAGGAAACACCATACAACTGGCGACCGGAGTCAGCTTGCAGGCACCCAGCCCATCACAAGGTGTGACGGACGGCACTGGCACTGGGCCAAACTCATGGGTTTCCCGGTCACGGCCACCTGTGACACAGCCCGGGATCAAACCTGGGGCTGTAGTGACGCCTCAAGCACTGCGATGCAGGGCCTTACTTAGACCACTGCTCCACTCGGGAGGCCATTTATTGTTTTCTTTTAAATAATAGTATCTTTATCCAACATGAGATACATTGTGTCTTTCCAATCCTGACCAACCAATACTTCTGGAAATAGTGGAGAATAATTTGGGGTTAAACCAGTATGATACTTTGACATGGGTGTGTAGGATCATAACGTTATTGCTTTCTAAATGGAGATTTAGCTTTTAAGAACAAATGAATATGTGTTTTACATATTTAAGCCAAGCACAAGAATATGGTGTAATTTCTATGAATGAGCTGCTTTGAATGTATTCTGGTTAACCAGGGCTAGCTAGCATACAGTCTGACTTGCCAGAGATACAGTGGCTGTGGTGAGAGAGAGACAAGCCAAACACACAGATGCCTGGTTCTCCAAAACCCTTGTCCTACTGCATACTGAAACCTCCTAACTCTGAAACCACAGTGAAATGTCCACCACTGCCTCAACAATGACTAAACCAAATCATTTTACCCCCAAAAGCAATGGGCTTTTCTGAAAAAATAAATGCTGTTCCTCTCAAGAATGGCCACTAAATACCTGCAATATTCTAGCAACAAAATAAACAAAAACAAACGTTTTTAAAAAGATAGTTTTTGAGAAAGGAGATCTATGCTGGACCAAAGCAAAGAGCTCTAGATGCCATGTAGATGTGTATACCTTTGTATTATAATGTGGATGTGTATACCTTTGTGTTGTAATGTAGATGTGTATACCTTTGTGTTGTAATGTAGATGTGTATACCTTTGTGTTGTAATGTAGATGTGTATACCTTTGTGTTGTAATGTAGATGTGTATACCTTTGTGTTGTAATGTAGATGTGGATACCTTTGTATTGTCATGTAGAGGTGTATACCTTTGTGTTGTAATGTAGATGTGTATACCTTTGTATTGTAATGTAGATGTGGATACCTTTGTGTTGTAATGTAGATGTGGATACCTTTGTGTTGTAATGTAGATGTGGATACCTTTGTATTGTAATGTAGATGTGTATACCTTTGTGTTGTAATGTAGATGTGTATACCTTTGTATTGTAATGTAGATGTGTATACCTTTGTATTGTAATGTGGATGTGTATACCTTTGTATTGTAATGTAGATGTGTATACCTTTGTGTTGTAATGTAGATGTGTATACCTTTGTATTGTAATGTAGATGTGTATACCTTTGTATTGTAATGTAGATGTGTATACCTTTGTGTTGTAATGTAGATGTGTATACCTTTGTGTTGTAATGTAGATGTGTATACCTTTGTATTGTAATGTAGATGTGTATACCTTTGTGTTGTAATGTAGATGTGTATACCTTTGTGTTGTAATGTAGATGTGTATACCTTTGTATTGTAATGTAGATGTGTATACCTTTGTGTTGTAATGTAGATGTGTATACCTTTGTGTTGTAATGTAGATGTGTATACCTTTGTATTGTAATGTAGATGTGTATACCTTTGTGTTGTAATGTAGATGTGTATACCTTTGTGTTGTAATGTAGATGTGTATACCTTTGTATTGTAATGTAGATGTGTATACCTTTGTGTTGTAATGTAGATGTGTATACCTTTGTGTTGTAATGTAGATGTGTATACCTTTGTATTGTAATGTAGATGTGTATACCTTTGTGTTGTCATGTAGAGGTGTATACCTTTGTGTTGTAATGTAGATGTGTATACCTTTGTATTGTAATGTAGATGTGTATACCTTTGTATTGTAATGTAGATGTGGATACCTTTGTGTTGTAATGTAGATGTGTATACCTTTGTGTTGTAATGTAGATGTGGATACCTTTGTATTGTAATGTAGATGTGGATACCTTTGTATTGTAATGTAGATGTGTATACCTTTGTGTTGTCATGTAGAGGTGTATACCTTTGTGTTGTAATGTAGATGTGTATACCTTTGTGTTGTAATGTAGATGTGTATACCTTTGTGTTGTAATGTAGATGTGTATACCTTTGTAGTATAATGTAGATGTGTATACCTTTGTATTGTAATGTAGATGTGGATACCTTTGTATTGTAATGTAGATGTGTATACCTTTGTATTGTAATGTAGATGTGTATACCTTTGTGTTGTAATGTAGATGTGGATACCTTTGTATTGTAATGTAGATGTGTATACCTTTGTGTTGTAATGTAGATGTGTATACCTTTGTATTGTAATGTAGATGTGTATACCTTTGTATTGTAATGTAGATGTGTATACCTTTGTGTTGTCATGTAGATGTGTATACCTTTGTATTGTAATGTAGATGTGTATACCTTTGTATTGTAATGTAGATGTGGATACCTTTGTGTTGTAATGTAGATGTGTATACCTTTGTGTTGTAATGTAGATGTGTATACCTTTGTGTTGTAATGTAGATGTGTATACCTTTGTATTGTAATGTAGATGTGGATACCTTTGTGTTGTAATGTAGATGTGTATACCTTTGTGTTGTAATGTAGATGTGTATACCTTTGTATTGTAATGTAGATGTGTATACCTTTGTGTTGTAATGTAGATGTGGATACCTTTGTGTTGTAATGTAGATGTGTATACCTTTGTGTTGTAATGTAGATGTGTATACCTTTGTATTGTCATGTAGAGGTGTATACCTTTGTGTTGTAATGTAGATGTGTATACCTTTGTATTGTAATGTAGATGTGGATACCTTTGTGTTGTCATGTAGATGTGTATACCTTTGTGTTGTAATGTAGATGTGGATACCTTTGTATTGTAATGTAGATGTGTATACCTTTGTGTTGTAATGTAGATGACATTCTGGGGTTCAGGACTTCTACAAAGCAACGTGTTATACCGTATCAAACTCAACACAACAGATCCTTACACTTTGGATGTGGGCCTTGATTCATATAGCCGGTGAATTTAGCTGACATCCTTAATCAGAAAGTTTCATTTAATGCATTGTTGTGCTAATACAAGCTCTTCTGACATCTATCCTGGCCACATCAGTTTCCCTACCCTCTCCAAGCATGATTCTCTACCACCAATCCACATGTCAGCTGTACTATTGGTGTTTGTCCCACTATGTATGCACTATTTCCCACATGTACACACGCTCACAGACAGACACTCAGGCAAGCAGGCAGACACACACTCTCTCTCTGTCACCATACACACACATGCACATCTCGTTACAACGGTCAGACCAGTATGGTGTAGGGTATGTCCCATTTAGACTCCATAGAGAGGCCACACACACACACACACACACACACACACACACACACACACACACACACACACACACACAGTTGGGTGACATCGATATGGTAGCCATCAGACCCCAGCAGCCAGAGTAAAGGGCTGCAGCTCTGTAAAAGTGATTTGACAAGGGATCCTGCAAAGCACCAGGCATTTACACATCTGCTTCTACTACAGACTGAAACCATACCTTACTTCTCCACCCAAACACAGACACAGACACACAGGACACACTGCACTCTGGGTCACGTGCAGGAGAATAACACAGTGATTTGGTACTGTATTTTCTTACATTTTCAGGAATCAGTAGTTAATCAGGGACATGGCTGTTGTGTGGATTTTTACTCCTCTTCTCTGTTAGACTCTTGAGCCAAGCGGTTTACTTCTGCCATCTTTGAATGCATTTGCCTATAAGCTTACGTTGCTCCAAGGTCGGGGATGTCCCAGACTACTTCTCTGTCAGGGTTCTCAGGAAGCAGTGCATCACACAGTAAGAGGGTGGATATTAACTGGGTGTTGTGTTTGTACTCCCTTGCCTGCTAGGTTCCCAGAAGCAGGGAGTGGTGTGTAAGCGTCTGGATGATAACTCTGTGGTGCAGAACAGCTACTGTGAAGCAGAAAGCAAACCTCCAGGAAACCAGAGGTCCTGCAACACTGAACTCTGCCCCCCAGAGTACGTACAGTAAGACCTTCACATCACATACAGTACTATACAGCACAGTACTGCTCAATACTGTACTATACAGGAGAATACGGCTCAACAAAACACTATACAGGACAATACAGCTCAACACAGTGCTTTACAGGACAACACTGCTCAACACAGTACTATACAGGACAATACGGCTCAACACAGTACTATACAGGACAATACGGCTCAACACAGTACTATACAGGACAATACTGCTCAACACAGTACTATACAGGGCAATACGGCTCAATACAGTACTCTATACAGCACAGTACGGCTCAATACAGTACTATACAGCACAGTACTCTACAGGACAATACGGCTCAACACAGTACTCTACAGGACAATGCGGCTCAACACAGTACTATACAGGACAATACGGCTCAACACAGTACTATACAGGACACCACTGCTCAACACAGTACAATACAGCACAGTACGGCTCAACACAGTACAGCACAGTACGGCTCAACACAGGACAATACGGCTCAACACAGTACTATACAGCACAGTACGGCTCAACACAGTACAGCACAGTACGGCTCAACACAGGACAATACGGCTCAACACAGTACTATACAGGACAATGTGGCTCAATACAGCACTATACAGGACAACACTACTCAACACAGTACTATACAGGACAATACGGCTCAACACAGTATTATACAGGACAATACGGCTCAACCAATACAGTGGTCATGCTCTGTAGATGCCTGTCACGCTCAACCAACATCACATACAGTACAATACAACACAGGGATCACGTACAGCATGTAAGACCCTCAGACGCTGTGAACCTCATGTCCATCTTGGAACAGAAAGATAATCGTGCTAAACTATGCTGGATGGATGTACTATATGCTAATACTGTTGGACCTCAGGTCCAGAACATGTATTACATACAACCTTTTAATGACTGACAACCAGAGACCAACTAACAGTAGTTAGTGAGTGGAGTGGGTTCAGAAGATTCAGCCTTTTGGGGGCCCTAAGAGATATTTAATGTTGCAATTTTAAAGCAAGTTTCTGCAATTCTAAACATTTTGACATGAGGTGGAAACAAGATTTAGCAATTTTATTACTAATTTCCTGCAATTCTAAACATTCTGCCATGACTTATGCCATGTTAATATGATATCTGAGTGAGAGTGACTTACATAATCAATGGGGGCTCTCTGAAACTCAGGGCCCTGGGCACGTGCCCTTCGTGCCCGGTCGGAAATTCAGCCATGATTACCAAGTTTACATAGCTGGCTACACTAATTTACCAATCAAAAAATGTTTTTCTGACATGGGCTAATTGAGTGACTGTCAGGGACTGACATGACAAGATAAACATTTCTGATGCACAATAACATTTCGAAACTGCACCTTGTGTATTCTAACAGTAAGTTGAGTTCCTAATAAAATAAAAAGAACAAATACTAATTTGTTCCGGGGCCCCCTAGTGGCCGGGGATCTTAAAGGGACTTATGTCGCTCATGCCTGGGGTTCTCCCTGAGAAGAGTGACTGAACAAGCATTTAGCTCTGCCAGAAGTTAAGGCTCTGGATAAGAAAAATCTTTCATGAAAACGATTATGACTTGCTATATTAATTTGCCTTCAAAGGAGCCCGTAAGCTGTGAATTTTTTTTAAAAGAAAATGCTCAAATATAACGTCAATGATTTAGAACTTTATTTGTTTACTATTTTCAGAGCTTGTTTTATGTCAAAAAGTGTAAATGTTGGCGATGGGCGTGGCGCACCAGACACTGAACCACATAAACACTATTAACCACCCTGCATCAAACACTGAACCACATAAACACTATTAACCACCCTGCATCAAACACTGAACCACATAAACATCATTAACCACCCTGCATCAGACACTGAACCACATAAACACTATTAACCACCCTGCATCAAACACTGAACCACATAAACACTATTAACCACCCTGCATCTGACACTGAACCACATAAACACTATTAACCACCCTGCATCTGACACTGAACCACATAAACACTATTAACCACCCTGCACCAGACACTGAACCACATACACACTATTAACCACCCTGCATCAAACACTGAACCACATAAACACTATTAACCACCCTGCACCATACACTGAACCACATAAACACTATTAACCACCCTGCATCAAACACTGAACCACATAAACACCATTAACCACCCTGCATCAGACACTGAACCACATAAACACTATTAACCACCCTGCATCAAACACTGAACCACATAAACACTATTAACCACCCTGCATCAAACACTGAACCACATAAACACTATTAACCACCCTGCAACAAACACTGAACCGCATAAACACTATTAACCACCCTGCATCAAACACTGAACCACATAAACACTATTAACCACCCTGCACCAGACACTGAACCACATAAACACTATTAACCCCCCTGCATCAGACACTGAACCACATGAACACCATTAACCACCCTGCATCAAACACTGAACCACATAAACACTATTAACCTCCCTGCATCAAACACTGAACCACATAAACACTATTAACCACCCTGCACCAGACACTGAACCACATAAACACTATTAACCCCCCTGCACCAGACACTGACCACATAAACACTATTAACCACCCTGCACCAGACACTGACCACATAAACACTATTAACCACCCTGCATCTGACACTGAACCACATAAACACTATTAACCACCCTGCACCAGACACTGAACCACATAAACACTATTAACCACCCTGCATCAAACACTGAACCACATAAACACTATTAACCACCCTGCACCAGACACTGAACCACATAAACACTATTAACCACCCTGCATCAAACACTGAACCACATAAACACTATTAACCACCCTGCATCAAACACTGAACCACATAAACACCATTAACCACCCTGCACCAAACACTGAACCACATAAACACTATTAACCACCCTGCATCAAACACTGAACCACATAAACACTATTAACCACCCTGCAACAAACACTGAACCACATAAACACTATTAACCACCCTGCACCAGACACTGAACCACATAAACACTATTAACCCCCCTGCATCAGACACTGAACCACATGAACACCATTAACCACCCTGCATCAAACACTGAACCACATAAACACTATTAACCTCCCTGCATCAAACACTGACCACATAAACACTATTAACCACCCTGCACCAGACACTGACCACATAAACACTATTAACCACCCTGCATCTGACACTGAACCACATAAACACTATTAACCACCCTGCACCAGACACTGAACCACATAAACACTATTAACCACCCTGCATCAAACACTGAACCACATAAACACTATTAACCACCCTGCACCAGACACTGAACCACATAAACACTATTAACCACCCTGCATCAAACACTGAACCACATAAACACTATTAACCACCCTGCATCAAACACTGAACCACATAAACACCATTAACCACCCTGCACCAAACACTGAACCACATAAACACTATTAACCACCCTGCATCAAACACTGAACCACATAAACACTATTAACCACCCTGCAACAAACACTGAACCACATAAACACTATTAACCACCCTGCACCAGACACTGAACCACATAAACACTATTAACCCCCCTGCATCAGACACTGAACCACATGAACACCATTAACCACCCTGCATCAAACACTGAACCACATAAACACTATTAACCACCCTGCATCAAACACTGAACCACATAAACACTATTAACCACCCTGCACCAGACACTGAACCACATAAACACTATTAACCCCCCTGCACCAGACACTGACCACATAAACACTATTAACCACCCTGCACCAGACACTGACCACATAAACACTATTAACCACCCTGCACCAGACACTGAACCACATAAACACTATTAACCACCCTGCACCAGACACTGAACCACATAAACACTATTAACCACCCTGCACCAGACACTGACCACATAAACACTATTAACCACCCTGCACCAGACACTGAACCACATAAACACTATTAACCACCCTGCATCAAACACTGACCACATGAACACTATTAATACTAGGGATACTAGGACGAGAGAGAGAGAGAGAGAGAGAGAGAGAGAGAGAGAGAGAGAGAGAGATGGGGTCATGTGTGCGCCTCCCATGGTCTGTTCTGGACTTGGGGACTGTGAAGAGACCTCTTGTGGCATGTCTTGTGAGGTATGCATGGGTGTCCGAACTGTGTGCCAGTAGTTTAGACAGACAGCTTGGTGCATTCAACATGTCAATACCTCTCACAAATACATGCATAGAAGTAGAATGAACATTCTACATGCACAGACGTTTATCAGGCCATTGGTTGAGAAAGCATTCTGTGGAATTAAGTTGTTGGCATGGTAACTCTTCTTTCTGTAATTATTATGACCAGGTGAATTGTTGCTATGGGAGAGGGCAGAACTGGTGGGTTCTCCTTCCTCACAGAGAGGCCTTAGTGTGTAGGTGTGTGTGTGTTGTGGCCAAATGTGCTTAGCTTCTTTGCGAGGGCTGGGGGAACGGTCAGACAGAGTTCAATCATGTCTCAGATGTTCCATTGGAAAAAGAGGGATTAAATTCTGTTGGCCAATGGGCTAAATGGATTAAATTCTGTTAGCCAATAGGCTGAAAGGATTAAAAACAGTTGGCCAATAGGCTGAATGGATTAAAAACAGTTGGCCAATAGGCTGAAGGGATTAATTACTGTTGGCCAATGGGCTGAAGCCGTCTGCCAATAGTGGTGTGTGTGTATATAGGGGTGTATATGAGTGAGTCATTACCATTATATGGGCATCTGTAATGAACCGATGTGAAGTTCTGGTCTTAAGCTGTTCCTGGCTTCACCCAATGTCCAAGAAAGTTATCTTTGAATTTATCAACTCACTTCATTAAGGGCCACTTTCTATGTGTATTCAGCTAGTTAGTGGACTCCTTTCTACTCTTCTCAGAATCTCAGACAATCCCTTGTTGACCATTGCAGTATCAAACTGAACTGCAACAAACACATGCTGTGATTTTTCAATCAGGAGCGCTAACATAGTGTTCACAGTACTGTCTCAACATGAGCGTGTAAACATGATTGTTGGCAACCCAGATATTTGGAGACATTGTTCATTTAGGATACATTCCTGTAGATGATGTGAAATGGATTCAGGGCTGTAACGGCTCACAGTCTATATGTCTGTGTTGATTGTAGTAATAATACTAATAATAGTAATAATAATAATAATATTTGACATGTGACTTATACAAAGCTTTTCAAAGACACAAAGTCGCTTGTGAAAATAAAACAAAAAAACAACATCAGACGAAACAAAAACATGAATAAATAGAGGGGGGGTGGGGGGTGGTCACAGATGGCTGGAGAGAGGGAGTTCCAGAGCCTAAGAGCGACCCTGGAGACGACCCTGTAGCTGTGTGCTGAATTAGTCTTGGTATATATACAAGAAAACACTCTTATTTAATACAGAATACACACTGTGTGTACAAAACATTAGGAACACCTGCTCTTTCCATGACATAGACTGACCTGGTGAATACAGGTGAAAGCTATGATCCCTTATTGATGTTAAATCCATTTCAATCAGTGTAGATGAAGGGGAGGAGACAGGTTAAATAATAATTTTTAAGCCTTGAGACAATTGAGACATGGATTGTGTATGTGTGCCGTTCAGAGGGTGAATGGACAAGACAAAATATTTAAGTGCCTTTGAACGGGGTATGGTAGTAGGTGTCAGGTGCACCGGTTTGAGTGTGTCAAGAAATGCAACACTTCTGGGTTTTTCATGCTCAACAGTTTCCTGTGTGTATCAAGAAAGGTCCACCACCCAAAGGACATCCAGCCAACTTGACACAACTGTTGGAAGCATTGAAGTCAACATGGGCCAGAATCCCTGTGCCATGCTTTAGACACCTTATAGAGACAAGCCCCGACGAATTGAGGCTGTCCTGGGGGCAAAAGGGGGTGCAACTCAATATTAGGATGTTGCTCCTAATGTTTTTTGCACTCAGTGTACACCTGAAACAATATGCAATTTATGTCAACTGTATAGTACTGTCAGCCGTATGAATAATGATCTGATCCATATGGTTCCAATAGCTAAGTTAAAGGGACAGTTCATTGTGGTTAAATCGTTGTTCCAATGTGGTTGCAGTGGTGGAAAAAGTACCCAATTGTCATACTTGAGTAAAAGTAAAGATATCTTAATAGAAAATGACTCAAGTAAAAGTGAAAGTCACCCAGTAAAATACTACTTGAGTAAAAGTATTTGTTTTTAAATATCACCACCAATAAATCCACGATAATTGAGAATTTCAGTAAGCATTTTTCTACGGCTGGCCATGCTTTCCACCTGGCTACCCCTACCCCGGTCAACAGCTCTGCACCCCCCACAGCAACTTGCCCAAGCCTCCCCCATTTCTCCTTCACCCAAATCCAGATTGCTGATGTTTTAAAAGAGCTGCAAAATCTGGACCCTCTCTTTCTAAAATTATCCGCCGCAAATGTTGCAACCCCTATTACTAGCCTGTTCAACCTCTCTTTCGTATCGTCTGAGATCCCCAAAGATTGGAAAGCTGCTGCGGTCATCCCCCTCTTCAAAGGGGGAGACACCCTAGACCCAAACTGTTACAGACCGATATCTATCCTACCCTGTCTATCTAAGGTCTTCGCAAGCCAAGTTAAGAAACAGATCACCGACCATTTTGAATCCCACCGTACCTTCTCCGCTAGGCAATCTGACCTCTGGCAGTCTCTATGGGGTTCAATTCTCGGGCCGACTCTTTTCTCTGTATACATAAATGATGTCGCTCTTGCTGCTGGTGATTTTCTGATCCACCTCTACGCAGACAACACCATTCTGTATACTTCTGGCCCTTCTTTGGACACTGTGCCTCCAGACTAGCTTCAATGCCATACAACACTCCTTCCGTGGCCTCCAACTGCTCTTAAATGCAAGTAAAACTAAATGCATGCTCTTCAACCGATCGCTGCCCACACCTGCCCGCCCATCTAGCATCACTACTCTGGACGGTTCTGACTTAGAATATGTGGACAACAACAAATACCTAGGTGTCTGGTTAGACTGTAAACTCTCCTTCCAGGCTCACATTAAGCATCTCCAATCCAAAATGAAATCTAGAATCGGCTTCCAATTTTGCAACAAAGCATCCTTCACTCATGCTGTCAAACATACCCTCGAAAAACGGACTATCCTACCGACCCTTGACTTTGGCGATATTATTTACAAAATAGCCTCCAACACTCTACTCAGCAAATTGGATGCAGTCTATCACAGTGCCATCCGTTTTGTCACCGAAGCCCCGTATACTACCCACCACTGCGACCTGTATGCTCTTGTAGGCTGGCCCTCGCTTCATATTCGTCGCCAAACCCACTGGCTCCAGGTCATCTATAAGTCTTTGCTAGGTAAGGCTTCGCCTTATCTCAGCTCACTGGTCAACATAGCAGCACCCACCCGTAGCACGCGCTCCAGCAGGTATATTTCACTGGTCACCCCCAAAGCCAATTCCTCATTTGGCCGCCTTTCCTTCCATTTCTCTGCTGCCAATGACTGGAGCGAACTGCAAAAATCACTGAAGCTGGAGACTCATATCTCCCTCACTAACTTTAAGCATCAGCTGTCAGAGCAGCTTACAGATCATTGCACCTGTACATAGCCCATCTGTAAATAGCCCATCGAACTACCTCATCACCATATTGTTTTTTTCTTTCTCCTTTGCACCGCGGTATCTCTAATTGCACATTCATCTTCTGCACATCTATCACTCCAGTGTTTAAATTGCTAAGTTGTAATTATTTCGCCACCATGGCCTATTTACTGCCTTACCTCCCTAATCTTACTTCATTTGCACACACGGTGTATAGACTTTTCTATTGTGTTATTGACTGTATGTTTGTTTATTCCATGTGTAACTCTGTGTTGTTGTTTGTGTCGCACTGCTTTGCTTTATCTTGGCCAGGTTGTAAATGAGAACTTGTTCTCAACTGGCCTAGCTGATTAAATAAAGGTGAAATAAATTGAAAAAAAATATATATATATACTTAAGTATCAAAAGTAAATGTAAAAGTATAAATCATTTCACATTCCTTATATTATGAAAATATTTTATTTAAGGATGGCCATGGTCACACTTAAACATTTTAACACTCATTTACAAACAAAGTGTTCATGTTTAGTGAGTCCACCAGATCAGAGGCAGTAGAGATGACCAGGGATGTTCTCTTGATATGTGCATGAATGGGACCATTTTCATGTCCTGCTAAGCATTTAAAATGTAACGAGTACTTTTGGGTGTCAGAGAAAATATATGGAGTAAAAAGTACATTATTTACTTTAGGAATGTAGTGATGTAAAAGTAAAAGATGTTGCAGGGTACAGATACCCATAAAAACGACTTAAGTAGTACTTTAAACTATTTTTACTTAAGTACTTTACACCATTGTGTGGTTGTGTTGTTGTAGGTGGTTTATCGGGGACTGGTCGGCCTGTGGGAAGACGTGTGATGGCGGGATACGGACACGGACGGTTCTCTGTATCAGGAAAATGGGGCCTGCCGAGGAGGAGACCCTGGAGGACAGCCACTGTCTGACGCACCGACCAATAGAACGAGAAGCCTGCAACAACCAGTCCTGCCCCCCTCAGTGGGTCACTCTGGATTGGTCAGAGGTGAGAGAAGGACTACCCCTTTTCACTTGTTGACGTCCCAGCAGGAAAAACATAATGTTGTCATTTTAACCGCTTCTTTCAGCTGGAATCACTTTGAGTTACAGCAGTGGTTTCAATAGAGACCTAGAATAAGTTAAATAGTTTTATTGAGCTTGTGTGTTGTTCCTTCTGTCCCCCAGTGTACACCCAGATGTGGCCCTGGGTTCAAGCACCGCATCGTGCTGTGTAAGAGCAGCAACCTGACCAAGACCTTCCCCCCCGCCCACTGTCCCGGCCACAACAAGCCTCCCATCAGGACCCGCTGCAGTCTGGGACACTGTCCACCACCCAGATGGATCCTAGGTGAATGGGGACAGGTACGATTGTTCCCCCCTTCAGAAATCATTGCTTCCTTTCACTTTTCATTGCTTTGATATGTCTTGACATGGGGATATCAAAACAACAACATTTTTGTAAAGGCAATTCAAATGAACTGTTGTAAGATGAACAGACACCACATCCTGTTTTGGTGAACAGTCAACAGAATTTACACTCTGATCATAAACTGGTGTCCCTAGTGCTGATCACATGCGCCTGTCCAACCAGTCTGCCTGCCTGTGCTTGAGTGCATGCCGGTGTGTGTGTGTGTGTGTGTGTGTGTGTGTGTGATTGAGTACCGCGGCTCCAGTCAGGTCTCAGCCATCCCATCAACTTGTGTCTGACCTCTGTGCCGTCGGGCCACCAGGCTTACCTTCCCTTCAGATCAGGCTCTGTGGAGCCTCACATCCCAGCCTGCATGTCATCCCCTCCAAATTAGACAGTCTTTATTAGGGCCCAGGCCGGCCCTGACAGATGGCCTACGTCAATGCATGGTCTTAAGTGGGATTTGAACCAGTGACCTTTTGGCCTCCGCCAGCGAGACTGTGGAGGAAAGCACTGTCTTCACTTCAATCTGCCCTTTATACAGCTCAGGAAGAGACGGGTGAGAGACAGGAGTAGAGGAGGAGGTGAGGCAAAGAGGGGCTGGAGGGAGAGAGAGGGAGATATATATAGTGTGAGAGAGAGAGAGAGAGAGAGGGAGAGAGAGACAGGGAGAGGGAGAGAGAGAGAGAGAGACAGACATCTCCTTCGCCAGTGCGTGAGAAAGTCCTTAATCCAAACAGACTTAAAACTGGTGTTTCTGGTGTGTATTAGGCCACACTGATACTGACCCTGTCCTTTGACGGGCCACAGAGAGGTTATCAGCCATTGGCTCAATTCAATATGTATCGCTGAAGTGTTTGCTATACATTTCAGATTGAGCCGACAAATGCAGCGTTTACCGTGAATGGGTTCTCCAGCCACACGGGAGAATTGCCTTTAAAATACAATTGGGCTTTGGCGCTGAACTTCCACGATACAGATTGAATAGAGCCCCCGGCCTTCTGATTGAAGTTGGAGCACCGGATGTTGTTGTTTGTGTGTGAGCGTACATATGGTTGCCATTAGAACCTTGAACCATAGCCCATGACCTCTAACCTCTGGAGTCTGACCTCTAACCCCCACTTTACTACCACAACAAAGTCCACCACTGCAATCCCACAACAAGGCCACTAAATAACATCCAGGTATATCTAGAAGTGTCCGTAAAGTCTACTAGAGAACGTGACCAGAGAAACTCTGTAATATGACTAGTATGTTACAGACAGAACTACTACGATACAGAGAATAACATAGACAGGAGAACTGTTGAGTTGCACTGATAACCCCTAGCTGATGTTATTGACTACATATTCCTAGCTGATGTAATTGACTACATATTCCTAGCTGATGTAATTGACTACATATTCCTGGCCGATGTAATTGACTACATATTCCTAGCTGATGTAATTGACTACATATTCCTAGCTGATGTAATTGACTACATATTCCTAGCTGATGTAATTGACTACATATTCCTAGCTGATGTAATTGACTACATATTCCTAGCTGATGTAATTGACTACATATTCCTGGCCGATGTAATTGACTACATATTCCTAGCTGATGTAATTGACTACATATTCCTAGCTGGTGTAATTGACTACATATTCTTAGCTGATGTAATTGACTACATATTCTTAGCTGATGCAATTGACTACATATTCCTAGTTGATGTAATTGACTACATATTCCTAGCTGGTGTAATTGACTACATATTCCTAGCTGATGTAATTGACTACATATTCCTAGCTGATGTAATTGACTACATATTCCTAGCTGATGTAATTGACTACATATTCCTAGCTGATGTAATAGACTACATATTCCTAGCTGATGCAACGAACTGTAACAACGAACTGCAACATGTTCTCTTGTGTCTCTAGCTGGTAGCTACCACCTCTCTCTTCTAATGTAGTCCATTAGACTGCAGTCTCACTGATGCCCATTAAATAATTACTATTACCTTCTTCCCAGGTCATACCAGGTTCAACTGGCCTGAACAGAAGACACACACACACACACACACTAAGGCCTCTCTGTGAGGAAAGAGAACCCACCAGTTCTGCCCTCTCCCATTAATGCATGTTAATTATAGTTATATCTCTCTCATCTCTATCTCTCTCTCTTTCATCTCTCTTTCATCTCTCTCTATCTCTCTCATCTCCATCTCTCTCTCTCTCTCTTTCATCTCTCTCATCTCCATCTCTCTCTCTCTCTTTCATCTCTCTCTCTCATCTCCATCTCTCGCTCGATCTCTCTCTCTCTCTCTCTTTTCTCTCTCTCTATCTCTCTCATCTCCATCTCTTGCTCGATCTCTCTCTCTCTCTTTCAATCTCTCTCATCTCCATCTTTCTCTCTCATCTCCATCTCTCGCTCGATCTCTCTCTCTCTCTCTCTCTCTCTCTCTTTCATCTCTCTCATCTCCATCTCTTGCTCAATCTCTCTCTCTCTCTCTTTCATCTCTCTTTCATCTCTCTCCATCTCTCTCATCTCTCTTTCATCTCTCTCCATCTCTCTCCATCTCTCTCTCTCTCTCTCTTTCTCTCTCTCATAGGATAAGCTACATTATCCCTAGTGATTAGACAGAACTGTTGAGTGTCTGCTGGGAAAGTAAAACAAGGGGCAGTGAGAATCTGCAAACTCAGGCTAGGCTTGGCTTGGCTTGGCCCATACAGGATGTCATCAGAATGACACAGCCAGGAGAAGTGCTGTTTGACTGACTCAGTGACTCAGTTACTCTAAGTTCTAACACATGTAGTGGGTAGGAGTTTTAACAGTGTGGCTGTGCTGAGGGGTAATAAATATGTCTGTGTCTTTTGAATGAAGTATGTGATTAATAGTGTTTATGTAGTTCAGTGTCTGGTGCAGGGTGGTTAATGGTGTTTATGTGGTTCAGTGTTTGATGCAGGGTGATTAATAGTGTTTATGTGGTTCAGTGTCTGGTGCAGGGTGGTTAATAGTGTTTATGTGGTTCAGTGTTTGGTGCAGGGTGGTTAATAGTGTTTATGTGGTCAGTGTTTGATGCAGGGTGGTTAATAGTGTGTGTGTGGTTCAGTGTCTGGTGCAGGGTGGTTAATAGTTTTTATGTGGTTCAGTGTTTGATGCAGGGTGGTTAATAGTGTTTATGTGGTTCAGTGTTTGATGCAGGGTGGTTAATGGTGTTTATATGGGTCAGTGTCTGGTGCAGGGTGGTTAATAGTGTTTATGTAGTTCAGTGTTTGGTGCAGGGTGGTTAATGGTGTTTATGTGGTTCAGTGTTTGATGCAGGGTGGTTAATAGTGTTTATGTGGTTCAGTGTCTGGTGCAGGGTGGTTAATAGTGTTTATGTGGTTCAGTGTTTGATGCAGGGTGGTTAATAGTGTTTATGTGGTCAGTGTCTGGTGCAGGGTGGTTAATAGTGTTTATGTGGTTCAGTGTTTGGTGCAGGGTGGTTAATAGTGTTTATGTGGTCAGTGTTTGATGCAGGGTGGTTAATAGTGTTTATGTGGTTCAGTGTTTGATGCAGGGTGGTTAATAGTGTTTATGTGGTCAGTGTCTGGTGCAGGGTGGTTAATAGTGTTTATGTGGTTCAGTGTTTGGTGCAGGGTGGTTAATAGTGTTTATGTGGTCAGTGTTTGATGCAGGGTGGTTAATAGTGTGTGTGTGGTTCAGTGTCTGGTGCAGGGTGGTTAATAGTGTTTATGTGGTCAGTGTCTGGTGCAGGGTGTTTAATAGTGTTTATGTGGTTCAGTGTCTGGTGCAGGGTGGTTAATAGTTTTTATGTGGTTCAGTGTTTGATGCAGGGTGGTTAATAGTGTTTATCTGGTTCAGTGTTTGTTGCAGGGTGGTTAATGGTGTTTATGTGGTCAGTGTCTGGTGCAGGGTGGTTAATGGTGTTTATCTGGTTCAGTGTTTGGTGCAGGGTGGTTAATAGTGTTTATGTGGTTCAGTGTCTGGTGCAGGGTGGTTAATAGTGTTTATGTGGGTCAGTGTTTGATGCAGGGTGGTTAATAGTGTGTGTGTGGTTCAGTGTCTGGTGCAGGGTGGTTAATAGTGTTTATGTGGTTCAGTGTTTGATGCAGGGTGGTTAATAGTGTTTATGTGGTTCAGTGTCTGGTGCAGGGTGGTTAATAGTGTTTATGTGGTCAGTGTTTGATGCAGGGTGGTTAATAGTGTGTGTGTGGTTCAGTGTCTGGTGCAGGGTGGTTAATAGTGTTTATGTAGTTCAGTGTCTGGTGCAGGGTGGTTAATGGTGTTTATGTGGTTCAGTGTTTGATGCAGGGTGGTTAATAGTGTTTATGTGGTTCAGTGTCTGGTGCAGGGTGGTTAATAGTGTTTATGTGGTTCAGTGTTTGATGCAGGGTGGTTAATAGTGTTTATGTGGTCAGTGTCTGGTGCAGGGTGGTTAATAGTGTTTATGTGGTTCAGTGTTTGATGCAGGGTGGTTAATAGTGTTTATGTGGTCAGTGTCTGGTGCAGGGTGGTTAATAGTGTTTATGTGGTTCAGTGTTTGGTGCAGGGTGGTTAATAGTGTTTATGTGGTCAGTGTTTGATGCAGGGTGGTTAATAGTGTGTGTGGTTCAGTGTCTGGTGCAGGGTGGTTAATAGTGTTTATGTGGTCAGTGTCTGGTGCAGGGTGTTTAATAGTGTTTATGTAGTTCAGTGTCTGGTGCAGGGTGGTTAATGGTGTTTATGTGGTTCAGTGTTTGATGCAGGGTGGTTAATAGTGTGTGTGTGGTTCAGTGTCTGGTGCAGGGTGGTTAATAGTGTTTATGTGGTTCAGTGTTTGATGCAGGGTGGTTAATAGTGTTTATGTGGTTCAGTGTCTGGTGCAGGGTGGTTAATAGTGTTTATGTGGTCAGTGTTTGATGCAGGGTGGTTAATAGTGTGTGTGTGGTTCAGTGTCTGGTGCAGGGTGGTTAATAGTTTTTATGTGGTTCAGTGTTTGATGCAGGGTGGTTAATAGTGTTTATGTGGTTCAGTGTTTGATGCAGGGTGGTTAATGGTGTTTATATGGGTCAGTGTCTGGTGCAGGGTGGTTAATAGTGTTTATGTAGTTCAGTGTCTGGTGCAGGGTGGTTAATGGTGTTTATGTGGTTCAGTGTTTGATGCAGGGTGGTTAATAGTGTTTATGTGGTTCAGTGTCTGGTGCAGGGTGGTTAATAGTGTTTATGTGGTTCAGTGTTTGATGCAGGGTGGTTAATAGTGTTTATGTGGTCAGTGTCTGGTGCAGGGTGGTTAATAGTGTTTATGTGGTTCAGTGTTTGATGCAGGGTGGTTAATAGTGTTTATGTGGTCAGTGTCTGGTGCAGGGTGGTTAATAGTGTTTATGTGGTTCAGTGTTTGGTGCAGGGTGGTTAATAGTGTTTATGTGGTCAGTGTTTGATGCAGGGTGGTTAATAGTGTGTGTGGTTCAGTGTCTGGTGCAGGGTGGTTAATAGTGTTTATGTGGTCAGTGTCTGGTGCAGGGTGTTTAATAGTGTTTATGTGGTTCAGTGTCTGGTGCAGGGTGGTTAATAGTTTTTATGTGGTTCAGTGTTTGATGCAGGGTGGTTAATAGTGTTTATCTGGTTCAGTGTTTGTTGCAGGGTGGTTAATGGTGTTTATGTGGTCAGTGTCTGGTGCAGGGTGGTTAATGGTGTTTATCTCGTTCAGTGTTTGGTGCAGGGTGGTTAATAGTGTTTATGTGGTTCAGTGTCTGGTGCAGGGTGGTTAATAGTGTTTATGTGGGTCAGTGTTTGATGCAGGGTGGTTAATAGTGTGTGTGTGGTTCAGTGTCTGGTGCAGGGTAGTTAATAGTGTTTATGTGGTCAATGTCTGGTGCGGGGTGGTTAATAGTGTTTATGTGGTCAGTGTCTGGTGCAGGGTGTTTAATAGTGTTTATGTGGTTCAGTGTCTGGTGCAGGGTGGTTAATAGTTTTTATGTGGTTCAGTGTTTGATGCAGGGTGGTTAATAGTGTTTATCTTGTTCAGTGTTTGTTGCAGGGTGGTTAATGGTGTTTATGTGGTCAGTGTCTGGTGCAGGGTGGTTAATGGTGTTTATCTGGTTCAGTGTTTGGTGCAGGGTGGTTAATAGTGTTTATGTGGTTCAGTGTCTGGTGCAGGGTGGTTAATAGTGTTTATGTGGGTCAGTGTTTGATGCAGGGTGGTTAATAGTGTGTGTGTGGTTCAGTGTCTGTTGCAGGGTGGTTAATAGTGTTTATGTGGTTCAGTGTTTGATGCAGGGTGGTTAATAGTGTTTATGTGGTTCAGTGTCTGGTGCAGGGTGGTTAATAGTGTTTATGTGGTCAGTGTTTGATGCAGGGTGGTTAATAGTGTGTGTGTGGTTCAGTGTCTGGTGCAGGGTGGTTAATAGTGTTTATGTGGTTCAGTGTTTGATGCAGGGTGGTTAATGGTGTTTATATGGGTCAGTGTCTGGTGCAGGGTGGTTAATAGTGTTTATGTAGTTCAGTGTCTGGTGCAGGGTGGTTAATAGTGTTTATGTGGTTCAGTGTTTGATGCAGGGTGGTTAATGGTGTTTATGTGGTTCAGTGTCTGGTGCAGGGTGGTTAATAGTGTTTATGTGGTTCAGTGTTTGATGCAGGGTGGTTAATAGTGTTTATTTGGTCAGTGTCTGGTGCAGGGTGGTTAATAGTGTTTATGTGGTTCAGTGTTTGGTGCAGGGTGGTTAATAGTGTTTATGTGGTCAGTGTTTGATGAAGGGTGGTTAATAGTGTTTATGTGGTTCAGTGTTTGATGCAGGGTGGTTAATAGTGTTTATGTGGTCAGTGTCTGGTGCAGGGTGGTTAATAGTGTTTATGTGGTTCAGTGTTTGGTGCAGGGTGGTTAATAGTGTTTATGTGGTCAGTGTTTGATGCAGGGTGGTTAATAGTGTGTGTGGTTCAGTGTCTGGTGCAGGGTGGTTAATAGTGTTTATGTGGTCAGTGTCTGGTGCAGGGTGTTTAATAGTGTTTATGTGGTTCAGTGTCTGGTGCAGGGTGGTTAATATTTTTTATGTGGTTCAGTGTTTGATGCAGGGTGGTTAATAGTGTTTATCTGGTTCAGTGTTTGTTGCAGGGTGGTTAATGGTGTTTATGTGGTCAGTGTCTGGTGCAGGGTGGTTAATGGTGTTTATCTCGTTCAGTGTTTGGTGCAGGGTGGTTAATAGTGTTTATGTGGGTCAGTGTTTGATGCAGGGTGGTTAATAGTGTGTGTGTGGTTCAGTGTCTGGTGCAGGGTAGTTAATAGTGTTTATGTGGTCAGTGTCTGGTGCGGGGTGGTTAATAGTGTTTATGTGGTCAGTGTTTGATGCAGGGTGGTTAATAGTGTGTGTGTGATTCAGTGTCTGGTTCAGGGTGGTTAATAGTGTGTGTGTGGTTCAGTGTCTGGTGCAGGGTGGTTAATAGTGTTTATGTGGTCAGTGTCTGGTGCGGGGTGGTTAATAGTGTGTGTGTGTTTCACCACAGTGTTCAGCGCAGTGTGGGCTGGGCCAGCAGATGCGGACAGTGCAGTGTCTCTCCTACACAGGCCAGCCCTCCAGTGACTGTCCCGAGGCCCTCAGACCCCCCAACATGCAGCAGTGTGAGAGCAAGTGTGGCGCCACGCCCATCGCTAACGGAGACGGTGAGTACAGAAACATATGCAAGCATACTGGCACCCACACACAAACACACCACACATGCACACACACAAACACACACAGAACCCTCACAACGATCCAGCCATCCCTATACCAGAGTTCCATCTCAGCTCCATTCAGCCGTTGGGATGACACAGCTCTTACAGAACGCATTCATCTTCCCAGTGAGGTTGAGTTGTCTGCTGGTCAGAGCAGCCTGGACCCTCCATCCTCTCCATGCTATGACAGATGTGTGTTAGGATGCATAGAGACAGGCCCAGCCCACACGTCGATCGAGCTGAATGGAACCGGTAGGGAGAGCAGGGTGTGTAGAGACGCTAACGGCTAATTGTGCCGTACAGACAGACGGAGAGACAGACAGACAGCAGCGTGAGGGTTGCTTATGATTTTGAATGTCTTTCTTAAAAAACAAGTTTTACTAGACCAACCTGAATTGATAAATCAAATGTTTGCACAAAACCGGTAACAGTAAGAGCTTAGAAAACACAAATGATAGTCCTCAGAAGAGAGGGCCCAAAGGATTGACGTGCTTCTACACCTGCATTGCTTGCTGTTTGGGGTTTTAGGCTGGGTTTCTGTACAACAGTTTGAGATATCAGCTGATGTACGAAGGGCTATAAAAATGCATTTGATTTGATTTGATTTGACAGAAAAGTGCGCACCACTCATTTGAAGTCCGATAATTCCAGACGTTCCTGGTATGGTGTGTTCTCCTTACATAAACGTATAGCACGCAGAGGGGGGGATAAAGAGTGTAAAGAGAGAGAGAGAGAGCGACAGAGACAGACAGAGAGAGAGAGAGATTAAAAAAAGGTCCAGTTGCCAGGACAACAAATACACATTCTTTCTAGACGCTGTTGCCCGAGAGCACACCAAGAATTATACCTACCTTGGCCAAAACATCAACACCGCAGGTAACGATCTGAGAGACAAGGCAAGAACAGCCTTCTATGACATCAAAAGGAACATAAAACTTGACATCCCAATTAGGATCTGGCAAAAAAATACTTTAATCAGTTATACAACCCATTGCCCTTTATAGTTGTGAGGTCCCGGGTCCACTCACTAACCAGTAATTTACAAAATGGGACAAACACCCAATTTAAACTGCATGCAGCATTCTGCAAAAATATACTCTGTGTACAACGCGAAACCCCAAACAATGCATGCAGAGCAGAATTAGTTATCAAAATCCAGAAAAGAGCTGTAACATTCTACAACCACCTAAAAGGAAGTGATGCCCACACATTCCACCAGTATCTGGGGCTCTGTTCACCAACATAAACAGACTCCACAGAGCCCCAGGACAGCAACACAACCAAATTATGAGAAAACAAAAAGATAACAATTTGGCACACTGGAAAGAATCAACCAAAAAACTGAGCAACTTGAAATGCTACCTGGCCCTAAACAGAGAGTACACAGTGGTAACGAGTACACTGTGACTGACCCAACATTTTACAAATCTTTGACTATGTACAGATTCCGTGAGCATAGCCTTACTATTGAGAAAAGCTGCCGTAGGCAGACCTGGCTCTCAAGAGAAGACAGGCTATGTGCTCACTGCCCAAAAAATGAGGTGGAAACTGAGCTGCACTTCCTAACCTCCTGCCAAATGTATGACCATATTAGAGAAACATATTTCCCTCAGATTACACAGACACACAAAGAATTTGAAAACAAATCCAACACTGATAAACTGCCATATCTTTTAGGCAAAATACCACAATGTGCATCACAGCAGCAAGATGTGTGGCCCGTTATCATGAGAAAAGAGCAGCCGGTGGAACAGACAACACTGTAAATACCACCAATACATATCTGTTTATGTGCACTATGTCATCCAAAGACAATTACCGTTCAAAAGTTTGGGGCCACTAAGAAATGACCTTGTTTTTGAAAGAAAAGCACATGTTTAGTCCATTAAAATAACATCAAATTGATCAGAAATACAGTGTAGACATTGTTAATGTTGTAGATGACTATTGTAGCTGGAAACAGGTGATTTTTTATGGAATATCTACATAGGCGTACAGAGGCCCATTATCAGAAAATGTATTATGGGCCGGTCGTTGTCCGAGACAACAGAAACTTGGAGTAGTCCACAGTTGCTCAACCTTTTTTGTTCCAGGGACGTGCCCGGAGGGCTTCTTATATTAAAACTAACAGCTGAGAACTGACTAAATAGGCGTCAGACAACTATCTGTGGGACTGGTGCCAGTGCTCCGGACGGAGGTTGACACGTACTGGTCTAGAAAGAGTTTAATACATTTTAACAGAACAGCAATATTACAACATGGACACGCACATCAGCACACACACACACTCACGCATACACACACACACTCACGCATACACACACAGACACAAACACACACACACACACACACACACACACACACACACACACAAAAACACAAGACCAGGTGGTTAATAGACATCCACTTCCACTTCTTCTTCTTTTTCTCTCCAGAATGCAAAGACGTAAACAAAGTGGCATATTGCCCACTGGTGCTGAAGTTCAAGTTCTGTGGCCGTGCGTACTTCAGACAGATGTGCTGCAAGACGTGCCAAGAACGCTGACCCACACAGAGAGAGAAGGAGAGAAATAAGGAGAGGAACAGAGGGAGCTGGAGGAGAAAGAGACACACAGGCAACGGGCAGAGTGAAAACACCCCCTCCCCATCACCGTGGAAACCTAACCACTGCTCAGCAGACACGCTGACACACACCTTTATTACTGTCACTTCTGTGAAGTGGGAACCTTAGAGGATTGTTGTTACTGATGTTATTTTTATTATAATAATAATATTAATATTATTTTTATTATTTTATTGTCATCTGTTTGTTGTTATTGTTTTTTGTAGTTGTGTTTTAATCCAAAGTGCTGGACACATCACACATAGAGCAGAATCACCACAGGGAAGGAGGGATGGAAGGAATAGCCACTGGAGGGGAGGAGAGGGGAGAGGAGGAGGGATGGAAGGAAAAGCCACTGGAGGGGAGGAGAGGGGGAGAGGAGGAGGGAGTGTAGCTGAAGAGTGGATGGGGGGGTGTAATGGTACTATGGACAGACAGACAGACAGACAGTGTGAATATTCCATAAATTATACCCAAACACATCACAAAACACACCAGTACTGGAATGAACTGTTCAAGATGTCATCACCCGTAGTGTCATTCAAGCAATTGTATTAAATCTGTCTGTGGTTATGCCACATATTGTCAGTGGAGGACAGTGGGATGGCAGAGTGCATGTTTCTAGAATGTTCTGTGCTGGAAGTGGAAAAAAGGTGCTACATTAGGGGTTATTTCTACTTCATGTTATCAGAGGTCAGGTACGGTCAAATCGTTCTTCTGTTTATTGTCCTTTCTCTTTTCTTGTTTCTTTTTTCTAAAAGAGGGGTGCCTTCGTTTTGAACAACACTGACTTTGTGCCAGAACCTTTAAAAAGGAGACCAACCCCCAGTTGATGCAAATTGTGGATTTGTGAATAATCACAAATATTGCAAACTGCACAGTTTGGCATTAAAGTACTGTATTGACTTTGAAGGACCATAGCTTATTATTGTTGTTGTTATTATCATGTAGTTCGGATAATCCTTCTCTTGTGAACATTGGAGATAGTAACAATTAGTGAACTATACTGTTATCAAACACAGAGGATCTCTGTATCAGCCCTTTCACAGTATATTGTGTAGTGTTGATTTCAGATTTCATCAGCATGGGAAGATCTCACAGCCTCTCCAGCACTGTGACTGGAGTTAAGTGAAGGGACAGTACTACACACACACACACACACACACACACACACACACACAGTGGGGAGAACAAGTATTTGATACACTGCCGATTTTGCAGGTTTTCCTACTTACAAAGCATGTAGAGGTCTGTAATTTTTATCATAGGTACACTTCAACTGTGAGAGACAGAAAATCACATTGTATGATTTTTAAGTAATTGATTTGCATTTTATTGCATGACATAAGTATTTGATACATCAGAAAAGCAGAACTTAATATTTGGTACAGAAACCTTTGTTTGCAATTACAGAGATCATACATTTCCTGTAGTTCTTGACCAGGTTTGCACACACTGCAGCAGGGATTTTGGCACACTCCTCCATACAGACCTTCTCCAGATCCTTCAGGTTTCGGGGCTGTCACTGGGCAATACGGACTTTCAGCTCCCTCCAAAGATTTTCTATTGGGTTCAGGTCTGGAGACTGGCTAGGCCACTCCAGGGCCTTGAGATGCTTCTTATGGAGCCACTCCTTAGTTGCCCTGGCTGTGTGTTTCGGGTCGTTGTCATGCTGGAAGACCCAGCCACGACCCATCTCCAATGCTCTTAATGAGGGAAGGATGTTGTTGGCCAAGATCTCGCGATACATGGCCCCATCCATCCTCCCCTCAATACGGTGCAGTCGTCTTGTCCCCTTTGCAGAAAAGCATCCCCAAAGAATGATGTTTCCACCTCCATGCTTCACGGTTGGGATGGTGTTCTTGGGGTCCTCATGATCATTGATGCCCCACGAGGTGAGATCTTGCATGGAGCCCCAGACCGAGGGTGATTGACCGTCATCTTGAACTTCTTCCATTTTCTAATAATTGCGCCAACAGTTGTTGCCTTCTCCCCAAGCTGCTTGCCTATTGTCCTGTAGCCCATGCCAGCCTTGTGCGGGTCTACAATTTTATTCCTGATGTCCTTACACAGCTCTCTGGTCTTGGCCATTGTGGAGAGGTTGGAGTCTGTTTGATTGAGTGTGTGGACAGGTGTCTTTTATACAGGTAACGAGTTCAAACAGGTGCAGTTAATACAGGTAATGAGTGGAGAACAGCAGGGCTTCTTAAAGAAAAACTAACAGGTCTGTGAGAGCCGGAATTCTTACTGGTTGGTAGGTGATCAAATACTTATGTCATGCAATAAAATGCTAATTAATTACTTAAAAATCATACAATGTGATTTTCTGGATTTTTGTTTAAGATTCCGTCTCTCACAGTTGAACTGTACCTATGATAAAAATGACAGACCTCTACATGCTTTGTAAGTAGGAAAACCTGCAAAATCAGCAGTGTATCAAATACTTGTTCTCCCCACTGTACATACACACACACACACACACTCCCAGCAGACCATGCTGTGTTGCCAGACCACACAGATCCAATCTGCCACAGACAGACTACCTCCAGACAGTGTCACCCTTCTCCTCGTCCTTCCTTCCCTCCCTCTCCTCTCGGCTCCCCTCTTCCACTCTACTCTCCAAAGAGAACAAACAGTAAATAACTTAATATTATGCAACTCAATGGTGCTTAAAAAAATACTAATATTCAGGTGGAGTGCTGTTTGTTTCCGTTGCCGCCTTCTTGTTTCCTCAGCCTGACTCTTCTCCCTGACTCTTCACTCTGGCTATTCACTCTGGCTATTCACTCTGGCTATTCACTCTGGCTATTCACTCTGGCTATTCTCCCTGACTATTCTCCCTGACTCTTCTCTCTGACTCTTCTCCCTGGCTCTTCTCTCTGGCTATTCTCCCTGACTCTTCTCTCTGGCTATTCACTCTGGCTATTCTCCCTGACTATTCTCCCTGACTATTCTCCCTGGCACTTCTCCCTGACTCTTCTCCATAACTCTTCTCCATAACTCTTCTCCCTGGCTATTCTCCCTGACTCTTCTCCCTGGCTATTCACTCTGGCTATTCTCCCTGACTATTCTCCCTGGCACTTCTCCCTGACTCTTCTCTCTGACTCTTCTCCCTGGCTCTTCTCCCTGGCTCTTCTCCCTGACTCTTCTCTCTGGCTATTCACTCTGGCTATTCTCCCTGACTCTTCTCTCTGACTCTTCTCCCTGGCTCTTCTCCCTGACTCTTCTCTCTGACTATTCTCCCTGACTATTCTCCCTGACTATTCTCCCTGGCACTTCTCCCTGGCTATTCTCCCTGGCTATTCTCTCTGACTCTTCTCCCTGGCTATTCACTCTGACTATTCTCCCTGACTATTCTCCCTGACTATTCTCCCTGACTCTTCTCCCTGACTATTCTCCCTGACTCTTCTCTATGGCTATTCACTCTGGCTATTCTCCCTGACTCTTCTCCCTGGCTCTTCTCCCTGGCTCTTCTCCCTGACTCCTCTCCCTGGCTATTCACTCTGGCACTTCTCCCTGACTCTTCTCCATAACTCTTCTCCCTGGCTATTCTCCCTGACTCTTCTCTCCGACTCTTCTCCTTGGCACTTCTCCCTGACTCTTCTCCCTGGCCCATGGTGCTATATAATTGGTGCTTTCACTCCCACTACTATACAGTGACTATAGGCTGGATCTGATCTGAGCAATATGAACACTAAGACATTCATATCTATATGTTGGTTAATGCTAGCAATGTTGTTGTTTGTTTAAAATGATATCTTCTTACCTCACACTGGGAATGTTCATTGATGGTGTAGTACCAACACACCACCCCTCACCTCTCACCCCTTCACATGATCTTCCCCAGTTGTATCCTGTATTATTCCTAGTGGTGTGAAACATTCTTCTAATATAAACCCTCCACAAGTGACATTGCTTCTGGCGTTGGTTGGGGTTGTGAAAAGGGACCGCCACCCGTGTGGTACTGACCCAGCGGACCAGACAGACCAGGCCCAGATGAAGCCATGATGTGGAGGATAAACCAGTAGGACTTGATGGAACCCCCAGACCAAACGGAAAGACAATTAAAGAGTCACAAAGGAAACACATATGGACTGCTAAAATCATAGGACTATGCTACTTGGTAGCCACCCTCAGTTTAACTAAGGACGTTAGACCCGTGATCTTTGGTGATGAAACATTGAACCAGGACATTTGGACATTAGTGGACCATGAAAACTAAAGCATTTCAACTACATTCAACTCAACATGCTGGGTCTTCTTCCAGAGCTGTTCCTTCCTTTCCTTAAATCCTGAGGCTTGAAGTAACCGTCTACTGGCATTGGGACACGGGGCCTACAGACAATGAGACAGATGGACTGACAGAGACACTCTAGAAGACACTCAATCAAACTGGTACTCATAGATGTTATCAATGTCACTGCTTTACCCTGTACCTTCAAGTGCAAGAGAGAATGGAAAACAAAAAGCATTATTTGAAGAGTTATGTTTATTTCATATTCAGTATTAATGTTGGTACACTGTTACAATTGTTTTTTTTGTAAATGATATGCTAATTTATTGCCATGTGTCACTTGTTTTAGATTTTTGTTCACTGCATGCAAACAGAATGTTAGTCTAGTGACAAAGAAATACAGTTAAATAGGCCCCTTCACCAAACTGTTTTAATGTAGATATATCAGGTCAATAAAAACAACAGCTTCTGAAGAGACTGTGTTTGCTGGCTTCTGTTTTCTCCAACAAAACTTGTGTCTGTGTTTCCAGATTTTAGATTTAAGGACGTTATAAGACTCTTCTAAGGACGTTATAAGACTATTCTAAGGACGTTATAAGACTCTTCTAAGGACGTTATAAGACTCTTCTAAGGACGTTATAAGACTCTTCTATGGACGTTATAAGACTCTTCTATGGACGTTATAAGACTCTTCTATGGACGTTATAAGACTCTTCTATGGACGTTATAAGACTCTTCTAAGGACGTTATAAGACTCTTCTATGGACGTTATAAGACTCTTCTAAGGACGTTATAAGACTGTTCTATGGACTTATTAAAATCAAATGTACAACCTACAACTAAGGTTAACAGACACCTTTGTTTTCATAAATGTTTAAAATATAGCCAATTTTGACTTTGCCACTAGCCCATCCATTGGCGACCACAACTCCCTTATAGAAGGTATAGTTCTACGATTCCCTATTCTCCTCAGGGTAACTGTTACCCTTTGTTACTAAGGAAATGTTGAGATGAAAGTCCACACTTCAGTCTATCTGGTCTGGCTACCTCCTTCGTCCACACAGGGAGCAGGTCTGGTCTGGCTACAGTAGCTCCTCCGTCCATATTGGGACCAGGTTTGGTCTGGCTACAGTACCTTCTCCGTCCACACTGGGACCAGGTCTGGTCTGGCTACAGTACCTCCTCCGTCCACACGGGGACCAGGTCTGGTCTGGCTACAGTACCTCCTCCGTCCCCACTGGGACCAGGTCTGGTCTGGCTACAGTACCTCCTCCGTCCCCACAGATGTTTTCTCTGGGACTCCATCTACCTCATCACTTGGCTCAGTAACATCAGCTCCTCCTCATTATAATTTGCAGACTCATGTTACACAGAAAGACAGACAGACAGACACAGTCAGGCAGACAGACAGACACACGGTCAGGCAGACAGACTGACACACAGTCAGGCAGACAGGCTGTTATGTCTAGTGTGGGCATGTGTCTTTCTCTCTCTCTCTGTGTGTGTCTGTCTGTCTGTGTGTGTGTGTTTCTTTCTATGTCTCTTTGTGTGTTTATGTCTGTGTGTGTGTCTCTCTGTGTGTGTGTGTGTCTCTCTGTCTGTCTGTCTGTTTGTCTGTGTGTGTGTCTCTCTCTCTGTGTGTGTTTCTCTCTCTCTCTCTCTGTGTGTCTTTCTCTGTGTGTGTGTGTGTGTTTCTTTTTCTGTGTGTGTGTGTGTCTCTTTGTGTGTGTGTCTCTCTGTGTGTTTGTGTCTCTGTGTGTGTCTCCATCTCTGTGTGTGTGTGTGTTACGAATCCCTTTTTGGCCCGACAGTCTAGGGGGGATGGTAGTGAGACGCGTAACATAACTCATGTAAATTATAATTGTGACAAAGTACGTGTGAACGAAATAACCAGGACAACTGAAATAATACCGTCAAACTCAGGGTTTATTGTAAAACGCACGGTAATGGGGGGGAGCAGGAAAAGGGGCTGAGCTGGACCCAAGGAAAGAAACAATAAGTATTCAAAAACATCCCTAAGCTAGACTAGCCTATTTCAACAACAGCTAACTAACTAACCAAAAATACAGTGGGTGGTCCGCCCAGTTCTAACTAGTGTGTTTAACAAAGTTTACCTACGGGTAGTGTATGCCCATGGGCGACCTGTCTTGGTTTCCCCTTTTCCCACCAGCAAACACCATAAGAAAAAAACAATACTCACAGGAGATGACAAAGTGATTTGGAGGTGCTCAAACAAAAGAGAGGTTAATTAATACACAGAGAGCGAGCGAAGAACAGAGATCTACAAACATGGCATTTACAAAGAGATTGAGCTCTCCTGAAATCTACAAAGAACAGCTATCTACCAACATGGCATTACAAAGAGATTGAGCTCTCTTGAACAAACAAATGATGGGGTTTTTAAACCATGAGGAAGGAACTGTGATAGGGTAGGAAACAGGAGGAGGTGTGTCTTCTGATTGATGGGTTGATTGTTGACTGATTGGGGAGTAATGATTTTCACCTGTGAGGGGAGAAGGAGAGAAAAGAAACACACACAGGATACACACAGACACAGGATACACACAGACACAGGATACCTGTATCCGTAACACTCCCACCCTTAAAAGAGCAACCCTAGGGGGGATTGCGACTACAGTATTTAAATGAACACTCACAACAAATCAACAACCTTGCAAAACATACAGAAATCATCTTCACACACGAGACAAAGCATCTGCCAACACATTATCTGAACCCTTTTTGTGGCGGATCTCCAAATTATAATTTTGTACAATCAGCGCCCAACGCATAAGGCGCTGGTTCTGGTTGTACATTCGGTGGAGAAAAACTAAGGGGTTATGGTCAGTATACACAATCACTGGTAGGGCACTGGAACCAATGTATACTTCGAAGTATTGCAGAGCCAACAACAAAGCAAGAGCTTCTTGTTCTATTGTCGCATAGTTTGTTTGACATTTATTAAATTTACGTGAAAAATAAAACGGGATGATCTACTCCACTCTTGTCCTGCTGCAGTAGAACAGCACCAGCACCTCTGGCACTAGCATCTACCTCAAGCTTGAATGGTTGTTCAAAATCTGGAGCAGCAAGTACAGGGGTACTACATAAGAGTGCTTTCGCTGATTCAAAAGCTCTCTTACAATCAGGGGACAACACAAATGGTCTTGCCGGACTGAGCAAATCAGTCAATGGAGCAACTACCGCAGAGAAATTTTTACAGAAGCTACGGTAGTAGCCAACCATCCCTAAAAAGCGGCGTAGCTCTCGTCTAGTGGTAGGTGCAGGGAATGCAGTTATAGCCAAGACCTTGGCATCAACAGGGCGCACCTGTCCATGGCCAACCTCTTTACCGAGATAGGTAACAGTAGCCTTCCCAAACTCGCACTTTGCTAAGTTCAGGGTTAGAGAAGCAGCTGCCAACCGTTCACATACTACCCTTAGCGAGTCAACATGATCTGACCACTCAGACGAATAAATCACTAGGTCATCAAGGTATGCACTACAATTAGGAACGCCAGCTAATACGGAGTTAACCAGTCGTTGGAAAGTGGCTGGTGCATTTCGCATCCCAAAAGCCATGACTGAGTACTGAAGGAAGTTGTCTGGGGTCACAAAGGCAGAAATCTCAGAAGCACGTGAAGTTAACGGAACCTGCCAGTAACCTTTTAAGAGGTCCAACTTGGTTACATACTTAGCAGCACCAATAGTGTCGATACAGTCGTCCAGTCTGGGTAACGGGAACGAATCTGGCATTGTGACAGAATTTACCTTTCGATAATCCGTACATAACCTGGACGTACCATCAGGTTTAGGAACCAGAATGCAAGGAGAACTCCAAGGGCTTGAACTTGGCTTAGCCAGGTCATTCTCCAACAAATATCTCACCTCATCCCTCATTATCTTCCTCTTGGAAGCGTTGATACGATATGGGTGTTGCTTGATAGGTGTAGCATTTCCAACATTAATGTCATGTTCCAACACATGTGCGAGTAGGAACGTCATTAAAGAGACATGGAAAACTGTGTAGTAGCCTCACAATATCATTAGCCTGTCCATCCGTTAAATGAACCAGACCTGACTGGATAGACAGCAGCATTTCTGAGTTGGGCAATCTAACACACTGCTGCTGAGTATTGCGCAACTCCAAGCCATCATCATCAATATGACAGTCCACTATCATCGCAGTAGTAGCAGAGGAGACAGCAGTACCTTCCTCTGTTTTTGAACTATCTAACTGTGTGATGGGTCGGGTGTGGTAAGCTTTCAACATGTTAATGTGACACACACGAGATTGGCGTTGTCTATCAGGAGTTTGAAGCACATAGTCAGTTTCACTTATTTTCTTTTCAATTAAATAAGGACCAGAGAAACGAGCTGACAGTGAAGATCCTGGAACAGGTAATAACACCAGTACTTGGTCACCTGGCTGTAGTGGACGAGAAACAGCCTCTTTATCATAGTGTCTTTTCATGCTCCTCTGTGAGGAAGACAGAGCTTCCTTTGCAAGAGCACAAGCTTGGTGTAGGCGCTCACGAAAGCGACTAACATAGTCCAACACATTCTCATCTCTGGTACACAACTCTTGGGACAAGAACTGTTCTTTAAGGACTTTCATTGGTCCTCTTACTGTGTGACCAAACACTAGTTCAGCCGGGCTGAAACCTAGGGACTCCTGCACAGTTTCACGAGCAGCAAACAAAACTAGAGGAACTCCCTCATCCCAATCTTTCTCAGATTCCAAACAATATTTACGTAGCATAGACTTCAGTGTCTGATGCCATCTTTCAAGCGCACCCTGAGACTCTGGGTGATAGGCGCTTGATACACGGTGCGTAATTGATAAGGATTTCAACACCTGCTTGAAGAGCTTGGATAGGAAATTGGTACCTTGATCGCTTTGTACCACCTTAGGTAACCCGAATGTCGTGAAGAATTTTATTAAGGCTTTACTCACTATCGGAGCTGTAATCCTTCTCAGAGGAATAGCCTCGGGGTATCTTGTAGCCATACACATTATCGTTAACAAAAACTGGTTACCCGATTTTGTCTTCGGTAACGGTCCGACACAATCAACCACCACATGCTCAAATGGTTCACCTATGACAGGTATAGGACACAGAGGAGCGGGAGGAATAACCTGATTTGGTTTTCCTGTTATCTGACAGGTGTGGCATGTCCGACAGAACTGAGCCACATCTTGTTTTAAACCCGGCCAAAAAAAATGTTGAAGGATCCGATCATACGTCTTTGTAATTCCTAAATGACCAGACCACTGGTGATCATGAGCAAGGGATAACACATTCTGTCGAAAGGCTGTAGGAATCACTATTTGGTAAACAGCATTCCAATCTCCACCTGCATCAACATGGGATTTCCATTTACGCATGAGGAGATTACCATCAATGAAGTAAGCCACATTCTTCTTCTTCACCTCTTCTAACGAGACAACACTAGAAAAACATTTAGCAAGCTTGTTGTCAACCTTTTGGTTAGCAATCAGCTGCTCACGAGTGACTGGTAATTGTATTGCATCAGCAATAACTTCAACGTACTTTGATTCTTTCCTGGGCTGTTTGTCAGAGGTGATCAGCTTCTCAGAGGTATCACACAATCCATCCTCTTGATCATCCTCTTTGAACAGAACAGTGTTTGACAAATCTATCACGTCACCCTCTTGTAGTGCCTGAGCACGAGTGACAGCACAAGCGGGGAACACATGTGGATAACTCTGTGCCAACTCATTCGAGAGAGAGTGGTCACTTTTATCCAATACTTCCAATACGGGTACTACCTTTCCTCCGGCAATATCGTTACCCATTATAAAGGTCACACCTTTCACTGGCAACTTAGGACGTACCCCCACTCTGAATATTCCACTGATTAACTCAGAGTGTACTTTCACAAAGTGCAATGGCACTGGGACAAAACCCATTTCAATACCCTGCACTAACACACTGGAACCACAGTATGTATCGTCAGATAAGGGCAACACATCAGACAATATAAACGACTGCGCCGCACCAGTATCTCTAAGGATTTTAACCGGACGCTGAGACGCTTCGTCATTCGTTAGGGACACAAACCCATCGGAAATGAATGGTTCATAACTACGGTCGGGGACTGGGTCTTTCAAACTACAGATACGCTGAGGCACCTGTTTTGTTGTAGACCTCACAACCGTACGAATTAGAGCAACACCTGTTGGCGGCTTGGCACGAAGAGGCATCCCTTGTTTGCGTTTAAGCAATCATTAATCATATGTCCCACTTTATGACAATAGAAACAGGAACGCTCATTCTTCTGGCGTGCTTTATATACTACTGCTGGCCGACTAGGGCTAAAGGTAGGAAACTCAGTGGTTCTACTCTCAGTTTGAGCCGAAAACACACTCTTGTGCGTCAACACAAACTCGCCAACACAGACGCTTCTGCCAGGGAGGATACTTTCTGTTCGTTTAGGTAAACTACAATGCGTTCGGGTAAGCAATTTTTAAATTCTTCCAACAAGATTAACTCCCGGAGAGAGTTGAAATCAGTTACCTTACTAGCAGCATGCCATTTATCAAACAGATTTCCCTTGTCTCTAGCAAATTCCACATAAGTCTTACTAGAAGACTTTCTATGAGACCTAAATCTCTGTCGGTATGCCTCAGGCACAAGCTCATAGGCACGAAGAACAGTAGCTTTGACCACTTCATAATTCAAACTGTCCTCTAGAGGTAGCGCTGACAAAACCTCTTGGGCTTTACCAGTTAATTTACACTGAAGTAATAGGCACCATACCTCTTCAGGCCACTTCAATGCTACACGCTCAAATACACAAAAATAGGAGTCAACCTCCGACTCTCTGAACAAAGGTACTAAGGCAATCTGCCTACTAATGTCAAACGTGTTTGAGGACACAGCAGGTGAGGACGACTCACTAACAGGCACAGTAGGAACGAAGGCTAGCCTTGCTGTCTCTGCCTCCAGTTCCATCTGGCGCATTTTAAACGTCATCTGCCTCTGTTCTCGTTCTCGTTCTTTTTCTGCCTCAATTTTACACATCTCCAAATCTAAATGCCGCTGTTCTCTTTCTGCCTCAATTTTACACATCTCCAACTGGAGAGTCTCTCGCCTAATTTGGGCTCTCTCTTCCACCTCTAGTTGGAACTGTGCTAAACGGACATCCCTTCTGGCATCACCGTTTGACAGTGGGGAGAGTGGAACAAAATGGGACAATGTGGCTGGTGTTTTAGCCTCGCACTCATTATCAGATACCAATGGGCTTATAGGAGCAGTTACATCCCCTACAGGGTTAGTAGACTCAGGCAGCGGTAACACAAGCACTTGCTCTTCCAACAATACATTTAATACTAGCTGTTTAACCTCCGCCTTAACTAAACTCTGCGAAATCGATACCGAATAATGGTCAGCCAAGGTCACTAAATCAACTCTACGACATTTATCAAAAACCTCCCACGAAGGATTATCCAAAAAGGACTTCAAATCAAAAGTAGCCATCTTACACTACTTCACAAGAGCCAACGAAAATAG